>NW_027656848.1:0-56594 GCF_964235325.1 Thermobia domestica
AGTTGGCGATGCTAACTTGACCTCAAGTGGGGAGCACGCTGGCTTCGTGGTAAAGTGTTTACTTCTAGTGCGTGGAGTCCCTGGTTCGATCCTCCGTCAAGTAAGTTTGTGGTAGCCATCATCTTGTCCGTTTGTTCTCTCGGGGTACTCCCGTTTCTTTCCAAAAACTTCTTCCACAACGGTAAAGATCTCATTTCATTTCATTTTTGACATCAAGTGAAAACCGGTATTACTTGAACAAAAAAAAAATGATTTGAAACGATTGTGCTACATTTAAGCTGGATTGTGCTGTTCAAATTGTCATTTGTGTTATGAAACTGAATAAATAATAATAAAAATAAAGTAGTGACGCTGGGTTGACAGTCAAGTGAAAATCACTGCCAATAGAAATATTTCTACACTAATTTCAATTTAACCTTTAAAACCATTCTGCGCTTGTGCTGTATTGTGCCGTTGATGTTTTCATTTTTGTGCTGTTAACCGGAATACATAATAAACGAAATATATTGGCGATATGTTGCTAGTGAATTTGAAAATCGCCATAATTAAAATAAAAATCACAACAGATTTCGAATTACGCTTAATTAGTTTCTCAACGTTGTGCTCTGTTGCTGCTCTGTGATTAGTTCAGCGTTTTAATAGAATGAAACTATTAATTTTGTTTTTAAACCATCTGAGGTTTTCTTTTACGACAATTTCTTTAATTGCAAATATCATAAAACTAATTTTCTTCTTAACCTGAGTAGAAAAATGCGTGAACTCTTAATTAATCTTATTAGTTTACTGATTGTAAATGCAATGGAGAAAGATTAAATTAGGTAAATAAGCATAATACTCTTTATCACTTGAAACTGTATAAATTATCAAATAATTATCCGAGGGATATATTAAAATGGATTTTAAATTTTAATAGGATTTTAAAAGAAATAAAAATTAGTTACTACACTAAACTTTCTCCTCTCTATCTATTACATTAAAGTAAATCATGCTATAGTTGTTAGCAAAACACTTATTTACGAAACATGAACAAAAATATGAAAACTTCGAAAAAACTTATCTCCTACACTAAAAGACTCCTAGTTGAATTTCACTTGAAATGGCATGTGTCACATTTCAGAACTGTGCTGATACTATTAGTATGTTTAAATTATAAAATACAAATAAAATCATCTGATTAATTTTTGACAAAATCGTCTAAAAAACCTCACGCAAAGAACGAACCACCCCGTGTAGGCATTTTCACGAGAAACTACTTACGCCAAATTAAAGGGTTGTTTATGAAATAATAACAAAATCGGTTGAGCAGTTTTTCAGAAATTGTTTGAATAAAACTTTCACTTTTAAGGCCAGTTATCCAAGGAGGGCTCCTACGGATCCATATATCCCAAATCTGAACCTTTCTCTAAATTTAGTCTAATTTTAGCGATAATTTTACAAATATTAATATAATTTATCCTCATTTTGGATTTGAACCCCTCCGAAACAAATTCCTGCGCACGTGCCTGCTTAGAATATAGATCCATTGTGGGCTTTTTTAAGAGAAACGACTTACCTCACATTATAGTATTCCTAAAAAGATATATTACTAAATTATGAACAAAATTGTCTGAGAAGTTTTGAGAAAATTGTTTGATTAAATCTCACACCCAAGAATAAACTATCTCTTTTGGAATTTTTCAGCAGAAATGGATTGCATTACATTATATGGTAATTGATGAAATACGTATAAAATTGCCTGCGACATATTCGAAGAAATCGTCCGGGAAAATGATTCATCTCATATGATGGGTTACTTTGGTTTAGATCCGGCCATTAGTTACCGAAAACAAGTACAACATACAAGGTGAACCTAACGGAGCTTAATCCTGGTCGAGCTCGGTCGTCAAATATAGCGGGCTAATTCCATTTGTGACTTACACTACAACAGACGTCAGACGGCAGTAAATAATATGTATTACAAAAATTATAAGATATATTCATGGGCAAGTTTTAGGTTATAAGTAAGGGGTAGTAAGTCCTTCATTCATTTTTATTTGAATAAGGGATAGTAAGTCCTTCATTCATTTTTATTTGAATAAGGGATAGTAAGTCCTTCATTCATTTTTATTTGCAGCATTTACGTATGTAAACAAAATGGCTGAAACAAGTCTCTAAATATATAAGTGACTTACACGACAGTAGGAGATATTGTGTTTTGAATAACGGTTAACTATATGAAAATTCTGTTCTTCTATTGCTGCAAGAAAACTAAAACTTTTTACATATATTAAGTAGATACCAAGCTATAAGACCAAAAGAAAATTATTATATTTTCTGTGTTTATTTTAAAATATATGCTACAAATATAACGTGACGTACACGACATAAATTTGTGACTTACAAGACAAGTCTAACATTATGTCTTCGTTTAATTACACTTTCAAAATCTATTGGCGGATAGAGTGGCACTAATGATTTAGAGAGATAAAAGGAAGTTAACAGACAAAACAAGAAGTTAACAGTTCTTTTATTGGAGCAAAATTTGTCAAATTCTAATTTATGTCTGTGATCGACGTCTGTTAATGCAACATAGGCCTAATCTTTCTGTTGCGGCCAATAATTTTCCTTTATCTTGATGGTAATGGCGAAGAAATGTTACATACAGTTATTCTGATTCTTTTCTCCACATCTAACAAATATTTAATAGTTCTTTTTCGGCGAAGGGTAATAATACCGTGTCTCCAGTAGAGTATTTCCATCACTTCTTCGCTGCGTTTATTCCCTTCACATGCACCAATGAACAGTTCTGGAATGAAATCGAACTTCCTTCGTGGTGAAGAAATATCTTAGATGAGACAACATTCAATAGTATACGCTAAAACACAATGAAAGTAGTGCTACTTTCGTGGTTTTGGAATATTACATATTTCTTTCTTATGAAGTTTCCATTGGCGCATCAACTCAAATTTTTGAAGTAATACTCTTTACTACAGTATATTACATTTATGTTCGGACATAACTTATGTGCTCTCTCAATAAATTCTAAAGCTGATTGAGGATCAATGCCAAGACATTTCAACTTTCTGGAATATTATTGAACAAAGTGAATAATGTTGTGCACCATCATCCGACTGATAATTCACATTGTTGATTGGAAAACCCGGATGACACCCTTCAAAATCTTCCATAAGCGTAGACTTGAAATAAGCATATGGAAACATATATTCATACATACGTCGCAGCTCCAGTACGCGAGCGGAACGTACTTTATAATTTCAATTTTAGGATTAACAGTATGCGAGCGGTCACACGTGAATAAACAACAAATATATTAAATCTCTCTTAATCTTTAGCTGCAGACAGATCCGGGGGTGCAAGTACACTTTGAATAATAGAGACAAATTATCTTGCCCACTTTATTGTTAAATGAAGTTCAAAAAGAAAAGAAAAGTTACAGTTGAAGTCCGTCGGTTAATTTGGAGTTACAATTGCCGAAAATAGACCCGGGTTCGATTCCCGGCGGGAGCTCATGTGGTTCGGATTCCACGTTAATCAGTAGGTCCACGTCTCATATAGCCTAGTTGCTGAAAGGGACGCTAAATTAAAATCAACTCAACTCAACTCAACAATTGCCGAAAAAGAGATTGACCGACGGACTCCCGAGGTTTATAATATGACGTGCGTCTACGAAGTTACATCAGTTTTTGGAGACACATCACATTTATGGAGACACAATGCTAAAAACGTGACAAGTTTCTGCAACTTACGTCAGATCTTATGACTATTTTGTACTTTGGTCACCAATGTTAACTTTCCATATACGCCCTTTTGTGCACCCAACACTATAGCTGCGTGCGCACATAAATTCTAAGTATTTTCCCTTTTCGTACACATTTTTTTGTTATATTAAAGAAATGACACATTGATATTCAGTGCTTACGTCCTCATCAAGTATAAGGCCTGGTGACCATTCCCTAACAAACATCTCCAAAAATCTCTTTCATATCCTGTCCTGAATTACTCCTTTGACTTTGTCTCACCCTTGAAGTCTCTTCTACGATATCCAATGTTAATAGGAATTTTCCATTGAGAACATTCTATTATTGGGATTTAAGAACGCACAGAACATATATATTGAAGAGATGAAATAAACGAAACATATATATATATATATATATATATATATATATATATATATATATATATATATATATATATATATATATATATATATATATATATATATAATAAACAATTGGCAACTTCTCAATTAAGAAGGGGAGATCAGCCGTCCTTTTATCATCCCATGGCATAATTAAATATAATTAACCAACAACAACAATCACATAATATTCAGTTAAAAGGAAAAGCAAAATACAGTAATAAGATGTACGGCTGTGACATCTCCCTCCCCCCTTAATTGAGGAAATTTGTTATCTATAGAAATTTCCGTAGGCAATATCGTTTTATTCAGGTTGTTCTTCTTTCATACTTGATAATTTACCTTTTCAGTTTGAAATGGTGCAACATTAATGTTTGAAGCATCTTACTCAGTTATATGCAGTACTTAAATTTTCACATATGCCTTACCTCATTATGAGAACTAAACTCACTTATTACGAATGATTTCATATATATATATATATATATATATATATATATATATATATATATATATATATATGGCAATAATTGACATTTTTTCAAACAAGACGTCATTGAGGCAAGAATAATACAATAAAATCAATCAAAATACTCCTAGCCACCAGTAGGTCACCAAAAGTGGAATAATTTCACCCGCGTATAGTGTCTTACACTGTTGATCAGTTTCTTAATTTTCCTATTTGTTATATTTTGGTAACTAGTAAGCTTTACGTCTAAAGCGGGATTACTATATTATGAATATATTTGTCTTTCAGTTATATTAGTATGGAATATTTGGAAACCTTTTGCACAGTAATCATTTCGTAAAGTATACGATCCACATCTGATTTCAATATTCCGGTACTAACTACAATTATATAGTACTGTTCATGCACTGTATGAACTACGATTCCTTTTACGACTTTAAAAGTAACATATGATAGTTTATTATATTTCAAAGTAAACAAAACACGCTCAGTTAATTGCATTGTGTTACAACTTCGTGGATTGTCAAATTCTTTTGTAATTTAGCTTCGCAATCTGATTTAAACGAGTGACTATAAGAAAAGATTCAATTTACAATCAAACCGATAATAAGTTGTAGAAACACATTATTCATGTTATTTTTAGCTAGCTCAGCAGAAGGTTGCCTCGACTGATTTCAAAACCACGTATTACTTTGAAGGTACAATAAACTAAACGAAGTAGTTAAAGATAGTATAATTACATACAACAAGCTACTACCTCAAAATGCAATATCTTTGACATAAAAAATCCATAATCATATCTGGAGGCAACTGGCAACAATAATTCTACTCTAAGTATACTAAAATAGAATTATTCATGGATTGTTTCAATACATCTTTAATGCTAGTTATCTGTTGTTAAATTACTTTTATTTTACCTTTAGAACCGCTTTTAACAAACTTTGCACGTTAGAAACAATTCTTTGAAATACATTTTGATGGAAAGAATAATATCTTTAAGTTAGTATCCAAATTCGATTAATCTGTAATATTCTGTTTCGATTGAAATTAAAGAAATCAGCAACCTTCTCGAAACTAATTTTGTTTCAAACATTTTTCATTCTGAGCAACATTCGAAAATGATATTTAAGGTAAGCAAAATAAGTTTACTAGAACCAATTGTTCTTTACTCAGTTTTTAACAATTAAACTTTTCTGGTCCTACTATTTATTTTACTATTGTGTTATTAAACATCTCCTTTATCTAGGATAGCAAACAATCAACAGGTGAAAAGAAACAATGTCCCTCATTCAGTGCATAACAGTGTCAACCAACCAATAGCTAAAAACTCAGCAAAATTTGTTGGAAATGTTCGGCAGAAGAAAAACAATGTAAATGTAAAATCCAACAGTAAATACGAAACGCAGTTATTGGAGGACAAAGAAAAGGTCGAAACAAATAAAAGTAAACCGCGATACAATCTGAAGTCGCAAATTTGTATGCGTAATGTAAATAGCACACAATATCAACAGGTAGGTTCACCACAAGGCATTAGAACTCAGAATAGATTTGTAGTGCTTGAAGATGAAATGGTCAAAAAACATTTTAAAAGCAGTACGTCGCAGGACAGGGAAAGTATTCCGAAATTCTTTCAAGATTTCCCCACAACAAGTGAAACCCATAACAAGCTGAGAACAAAATTAGACGTGACTCGACATAACAACAGAAGAAATAGGAATGCTGAAGGGAGTAATAGGCAGGAAAGTGACCTGAAGAAACTAGTTATATTATCAGATAGCCAAGGTCGTGGGTTAGGTACACTTATGAACAACAAACTAAATAAGGTAAGAACAGTTAACTTTGTTAAGCCAGGAGCTCGATCTGAGCAAGTGTTGAAGGACTGCGTACAAGAAACAGAAAAACTCACAAAAGAGGATTATGTATTAATAGTCACTGGAACTAATGATGTATCTAAAAACGAAGCAAATAGTGTAATAGCTGCTTATGAAAGTGTGTTAGGTGAATTAAGTAATACCAATGTTCTGGTTTGTACAGTCCCTCAGCGGTACGACTTAATTGATAAATCTTGTGTCAATTTAGAAGTGAGGAAAACCAATCAGGAAATTAGGAAATTATGTAACAAATATACTAATGTATTTTACATGTTGTCGATCTTGAGTCTCTCGACCGAACGCACCATACTCAGCATGGTCTACATTTAAACCGCAGAGGTAAGCTTTTCATTGTAGACAAGGTAAATCAATTAATAAGTAATAAGTCCAGTGCAAAATCATATAGTATAGTACAGTACAGAAATGGGCAAACAAAATCTTTAGCCTGCAAACAGGTTACTAATAATACAAAGATAACGTCTAAATGCACAGTTGTAAAAGATGCCTCTAGAGCTTTGAACACATTTCAGTTCTCCAACGTAAGTTTTAGTTTAGCTATGGGGAATGGATTGCTTGAAATGTGCAGTGAGGATAGCCAAATATTACTAGTATCAAAAAAGATGCTACACAATTTGGGGCGTACATCAGTAACACTATTAAATCTTAATAGTGGAAAGACAGTACCCAACCAAGCATGTAATTTTAAAAATAGGAGTACAGATACATCTACATCGCAATCCATGGCTGCTGTCTTTAATGGTAACGTAGAAGGCAATGAAAACGTTTCAGAAAACAACAAAAGAAACGCTGAAATTCTTCTCCCAATTTCTCAATGCATGACACCACAAAAGAAACATACACATCCAACGGTAGGCGACCCGAGTAGTAGTATGCGTGTGACCAATCGACAAAGGCGATTACCCGAAAAACTCAGAAATAT
Source organism: Thermobia domestica (assembly GCF_964235325.1). Classification (NCBI taxonomy): domain Eukaryota; kingdom Metazoa; phylum Arthropoda; class Insecta; order Zygentoma; family Lepismatidae; genus Thermobia; species Thermobia domestica. The sequence goes on from NW_027656848.1 coordinate 7,422, forward strand.
TGATTTTTTATGCGACGAGACTATAATATCACTTCTAAAGTAGTTAATGGGGAACATGCATCTAAGTTAGATGAAAATCTAAGCATCAAAGAGATTACAAATGATCCACTCATCGACATAGATACCTCTTCTAGGTCAGTATGTTATCAATCAAACCAATGTAATACAGTTGAACTAAAGGTACTGCATCAGAATATACAATCCATTAGAAATAAAATAGATGAACTAGACATACTAATTAGAAACGACAGAGAGCTGATGAACCCAGATGTAATTTGTATTACCGAACACTGGTTGAGAGAAGGTGAAATAGAGTATACAGTCCTACCAAATTATATATGTGTTGGTGGAATTTGCCGGACCTTCAGTGGATGCGGTGGTGCTTTAATGTTTGTGAGAAAAATATTAAAGTATAAAGTAAAAAACAACAGCATGTATCTAAATGAAGAACAGACATTTGAGCATGCGGTGATAGAAATAAAAGAAATCAGGACATAGGTTCATTATAATAGTCATGTATAGAACACCTGACAGCTCTTTTCCCCGTTTTATTGAAAAATTAGAACAACTGTTAACTCTAGTTAAGAAAGAAAGTAAACCAATCGTATTATGTGGGGACCTAAACATTGATTTCCTGACACCATCAAATCATCTAACATTATTATCAAACACTTTGCAATCCTTCGGCCTACAACACACTATAAACACCTCAACCCGCATTACAGAAAACTCAGAATCTTGTATAGATCAAATTATAATAGATAATGAAACTACATCCTTTAAAGCATATAACCTTAACACATCACTCTCCGACCGTAATGCAGTTCAAATAAACATAACACTTCAACCCCAAGATCGGAAAATTGATAGAAAAGATTGTAAGTGGACAAGAAACTTTCATGAAACGAACGTTAAGTACTTTCAATATCTTCTCAGCAAGGAAGACTGGACGGACACATTACTAGAAAATGACGTAAACAATAAATACAGACAATTCATTAATACCGTTAGTCTCTATTTCGAAATAGCCTTTCCACTTAAGAAGATAAAGGTATATTCTCAAAAAACTAGATGCAACTGGATAACACGAGGCATAATTAATTCCTGCATGAGAAAGAAACAACTACATACAGTTGTGAAAAGGACGAATAATAGGAAACTAAAAGAATATTTTAATAAATATAGAAGTATTCTTAAAGGAGTAATAAAAGAAGCAAAGAAAATGCACACATCAAATAGGATATCTAAATCTGATAACAAGAACAAAGCACTATGGCAAGTAGTAAACGAACAATCAACCGCATCAAAACCGCAAGAAATAGGAATTAGAAAAATAATACACCATGGCCAAGAAATAACCAATAAACACCATATTGCAAACATACTTAATGATTTTTTGCCAATGTTGCGAAAACATGCTCAAATTCTGAGTCTGAAAAGACAAACAACATAAAATTATCTAGTAATTCTGTATCTATATACTTAGTACCTACCACAGAGTTAGAAATAAGATCGATTATTAAAAAAATGAAGACGAAAAGATCTTCTGGGCCCGACGATATTCCTTATTATTTGCTTAAAATGTGTGCCGAATATTTTCTTATACCGTTGACTGATATATGCAATTCCTCCCTTGAAACGGGAACATTTCCAGATCTTAAAGTTGCAAAAATAAGACCTATACACAAAAAAGGATCAACTACTGACCCAGGAAATTATCGTCCTATCTCTATTCTATCTGTTTTCTCCAAAATTTTAGAAAAAGTTATGTATAACATATTGGTGACCTTTTTAGAAAAGAATAATATCTTCACGAAGAGCCAATTCGGTTTTAGGAAGTGCAAATCAATTAGCAATGCTGTAGTTGCTTTTCTAAGTGATATATATAAAGCGAGAGAGAGAAGAAATAAAATATATGGAATTTTTCTGGATCTCACAAAAGCCTTTGACCTTTTAATCACAAAATTTTATTGAATAAATTGCGTAGTTATGGTATTAGAGGTCATGCTAATTTATGGTTCCAATCCTATTTGACTAACCGCATGCAATATGTAGAAATAGGTCCAACCAAATCAGAGGTAAGACACATTAGGCACCGAGTTCCACAAGGAACAATATTAGGTCCTATACTTTTCCTTATATATATTAACGATTTTCCCGATTATATAGTTCCAAACAAAAGCGTACTTTTTGCGGATGATACAAACATTTTAGTTGAAATTTCAAATAACATTTGCTCCGAGGAATTCATATTTAAGAACACGACAGATAAAATTGCAGAATGGATAAAAGCAAACCAACTTAACTTAAATACAGCGAAAACAACTATAATGAGTTTCAATGAAGGAAAACTGAACTCTCTAAATATACATCAAATACGTATAGACGGGGAACTCATGCATATATCTGACACTTGTAAATTTTTAGGGTTAAAATTAGACTCTAAGTTGACATGGAATGATCACGTGAATGATTTGTTGAGAAAACTAAGCGCGAAAATATATCTTATACGTAAAGTTAGTAAGATTCTAACTACAGAAACATTGAAAACAATTTATTTCGGATTGATCCAGTCAATTCTATCGTATGGAATCATTTTCTGGGGTAATACCTGTTATGCGAAGAAAGTATTTACAATGCAGAAGAAAATGTTACGAATAATGTTATCAGTTCCGTTTCATACACCAAGTAGACCACTGTTTCAGAAACTTAAAATATTACCATTGCCATGTATATACATTCTCGAAACAACATCATTCATACATATGAATAAAAGAAACTTTCAACTCAATTCGGACCTACACCAATACAACTCAAGAACAACGAATCATATTCATATACAAAATTTCCGTCTAACAAGAACTCAAAATTCGTTACACCACATAGGAATAAAACTTTATAATAAATTACCAGATCGTGTCAAACGAATGTCAGGCTTGCAGTTTAAAAGACACCTCAAGTTACTGTTACTTAAACATCTTTTCTATGGTTTAGATGAACACCTTCAGTGTGATCTTTCTTTGTAATGTAAATATTACGATTTATTTGAATTTTGAAATATATAAAATATGGTACAATTTATATTTTCTCTAAAAATACACTTTTAGTTTTATTGTTACGTATATATTTTGTATTATTATTATATATATTGCATTATTATATATAATTTTTTAAATACACCATGGCCTTTTTTCTATCACCACACCAACTGGGAGTTTGCGTCTCACATGGAGCAGAAGCAGCAGTCCACGCTGCTCGTATGTACTATTCTTTTCCACACCAGCAGGAGAAAGTGTTTCTGAAAATAGACTTCAGAAACGCATTTAACGAGTTGAATCGTGACTCTATGCTCATACAGGTAAAAAACAGTTTTCCATCAATTTATCGATACGTACATCAGTGCTACTCGCAACCGAGCAACTTTTACTTAGGAGATGAAATAATCCTCTCTCAGCGTGGCGTACAACAAGGCGACCCTCTTGGCCCTGGTTTGTTCGCACTAACTTTACAATCCATCGTTAATAGTATCAATACAGAACTGAACATATGGTATTTGGATGACGGGACTATAGCTGGAGACAAGGATACAGTACTAGAGACATTAGAAATGATCCGTAGACGGGCTAAGGAGATCGGATTGCAAATGAATTTCTCCAAATGTGAGGTCAGCTTTCTCGGAGTTTCCAATGAGCAGTCTAATAACCTCTTCAAGCTGTTTGACGAAGCCGCGCCTGGGATTCAAAGAATTTCGACAGATGACGCCAGCTTATTAGGAGCAGCATTATCTAATGAGGCAAGACGAACAATATTAAAAGACAAAATTTCTAAATTAGAATTCTTCTTTACACGTCTTTCCTTGATTTCAGCTCACTCTGCCTTTTACCTACTACGTGCCTCATTGTCCATGCCAAGGCTGCTATACTTTCTTCTCTGTGCTCCTTCTTGGCGGGATGCTGATCTACTGGAATGCTATGACAACACCTTAAAAACCGATCTAGAATCTATCCTGAATTGTTCACTCAACAATAACTCTTGGCTGCAGGCGTCCCTTCCTGTTAACCACGGAGGTCTCGGCATTCGTCGCGCCATGGATCTGGCTATTTCATCCTTTCTGTCTTCATTCTATGGCGCTAAGCCATTGATCGAGACCATTCTCCAACAAGATCTTAGGCTAGTATCGGATTCGGATGTCAACGATAGCATTGCTAAGTGGTCATCTATAGTGGGATCAGATCCCCCTGACCTTGATAAGAGAGGACTACAATCCTCTTGGGACGATCCTCTTATAAATCATCACTTTTCAGCTCTGCTTCAGTCATCCGATAACCCAGGCGATAAGGCCAGACTTCTAGCTTCATCATCTCCAGAAGCAGGCGCTTGGCTCCATGCTATCCCGTCACCTTCTTTAGGATTACATCTTCCCAATGACAGTTTTCGAATTGCCAGTGCACTGAGTTTGGGAGCAGATGTTTGCGAGCAACACAGATGTCCTACCTGTAGAAGTGTCGTAGACAAGAAGGGCCTTCATGGACTCTCCTGTGCCAATAGTGCGGGCAGACATTCACGCCATTCCAGGGTCAACGACATTATCATGAGGGCACTAATTTCAGCAGGCGTTCCTTCTATATGTGAACCGTTGGGATGCAGTCGTGCAGACGGCAAGAAGCCAGATGATATGACCCTAATACCGTGGAAGAAAGGAAAAACACTTCTATGGGATTTTACTTGTTCCGACACCTTCGCCCCTTCAAATATACATTCTTCCTCAGCACAAGCTGGCAACGTGGCTGCTCGCCGGGAAACAGAAAAGCGCAGGAAGTATAACAATTTACTCGACAAATATCATTTTGTCGCTATAGCTGTCGAATCGGGTGGTTCATGGGGTCCCGAAGGCCTTAACTTTATAAAAGAAGTTGGTCACCGCATTCGTTTATCGTCAGGAGATGCTAGAGCAACCTCGTTTCTACTGCAACGCATCAGCATGGCAGTACAAAGAGGGAACGTTGCATCAGTTTTGGGAACGCTACCCTCTGGTAAGGAACTGGAGGAGATCTTTTGTTTGTAATCTCGGCGAAGGTTTGAGGATGCTGTTGCGAGGCTTATCACAATAACGTGTATTAGTGGATAATTATATTTTGATAATCTGTAAAATGTAAATTGTGCACTGTTCAAGGAATGCAATATTTTGTAGTTTTGCCAGCGGACTTAATGCAAAGTGGGATCTTATTGTTGTCTAATTTCTAATTTTAATTAACTTTGAATGTTACAAATTTGAATGAGGCCGTCGGTTTTAACAATATTTGATTGTTAAACTTTAACGTAAATAATTAGGCAAAAATTGCTTTGTTGATACATACGTAAATAAATGAATTTTTTTTAAATAATTGTATTATTACTTATAGCGTTTCTCTTGTAATTATTATTATTATTAATTGTAATACTAACTGTATTTCTTGACGAAGCCATGAACGCTAAGTTCTTACGGCGGAAAATTAAATAAATAAATAAAAATAAATAAATACCTTATTCACATCTCCATTCAAACTGAACAGTTTTTCCCTTACTGCAAGCCTGTCGATACTACTAGGATTACCTCATCTTGGCAAATTTCACTTATCCATTTTGCCAACGTAATTCTTTATTGCCATATATGTTATGAATTGTTTAATTAACTGTGTTATGATTTGTTTTAACAAGGACGACAATTTCAGTTTAAGCACCATGTATTGCACCAATTCAAACACTTGATCGAGAGCAGTAAGATTTACATAGGAACATTCTGAATATTTTTCTTACAATATTAATTAATCTCTGCAAGATTGTGCTAGTTCTGTAGTTGAATTCCCCTCTTAAAATTCCTTTCTGTAGAACACACAAAAATGGCGACTATACGAAATAGAAAGACAGTTTTCATCTACTTAAAGTACTCAAAGTCTCATTAAATCATCATCATTATTATTATTATATCATTTAAGCCTTTTCGTAGGCTTTTCGCTTCTTACCTTCTCTTTAAATTACGCAGTTCAAATTCTAAGACTGTATACGGACCACGCCAAAAGAACCTGACATTTTTAAGTACTCCATGTACTATGTCATTAAAAACAATTAAGCTGAACCAGATAAGAATTACATGATCCTTCCACTGGACTGAACCAATAAATTTCAAGCATTAGAGTGTATTTCATATATTTTGCTCTCTAAAATCTTGATAAAATTTCCATACGCGCAATGCTCTTCAATAAGAATTATTTGCAATCATCCTAGAATACTTGCAACTCTCGCAAATAACATACGGCATACTTTATTCATTGGTACGCCAATACGCAATGTCAAAGAAACTGAACTAAAATGTATAACTACATTCAAGAGCATCTTTACTCCCAGACAGGTTATTTCCCCATGTCTAGTAATTTATTACGTTCTAATTTTATTATGGTAATTTGTATTACAATTATTGAATCATTTGTCAAAGATTAGTTTACTACATGATTTCCAGACCTCAAGCGACAGTCTCACCGTCCTCTTTAGACAAAGGAGTGACTACTAGAAGACACTACGAGAAATGATTTTGCCTGTGAATAAACATGTTTCCATTGACATTGTCGGAAAGAATTCCCATTATATTTAAGATACACATTTTTTTTAAATACCGCGGTGAAGTATCGAATATAATTATTCGCATTTTTACTTATCCTCAGTGTTTTTATTTCACTGACAAGAATAAGAGGATCTCTTACTGTTGCAATTTTTCTTTAGTTTGTACCAAGAATTCGGGCTACCAAGAATCGTAAATAAACTTATCTAATCTTATTGTGATTTGTCTCCAACTAGCGATCATGTAAGGGGTTGGTGTGAAATTCATATAAAATAGCTTGTCGTTAATCTACTTCTAATCGTCCACTCTAATACCTATGCTGTAGTGTGCATATTATATCTTCCTTATTGTGCCGTTGTTTATAGGGAACATTTTATTCAAGACACGTTTATGTGTTTATTTATGTAATTATTTAATCTCCGTTAAATACTATAATGCAATCAAGTCTGTTTTTAGAAAGGCAATTTCAATTTTACTAATTTAGAGATAGAATTTTTAATTTGATATAGTTATGTAAGATATCTACTTAAAGCAATATCATAATAGTGCACAACCTAGATCTATTTACTGGAAATAGAACGACGATTTCCGTTTTACTGTTATCAGTAATTTTAATTCTCTAGTTAAATACTCTGTTAAAGTGATAAATAGAGAGGTATTTATTATTCTTTTCTTGTGGTAATATGCCGGTTAAGTAGCATCGGAAATGACAAACGCTGTCGTGAAACTATATTGCAAACTACAATTGCAATACATATCTTAACAGTGCAATGCAGATATTAATAGACGTCAGTCTTCGCTTTAAGGTAACAAAACTAACTGACGTTTATAATTCATGTAAATTTTATATTTTTCTTTCAAAGGAACCGCAATGCTATTGTGCCTTTTGGTGAAACGACCATAGCAATGACGCAACTCTAAATATCGTTGTGCTTGTCTCTTCTTTAGGAGAATGGGTAGTTAGGGATCATTTTAATCAATTGGACATTAGTTTCTCTAATTTTGCTCATTCAATGTCTAAGTAGAACGCACCGTGCTATAGGTCTATAATTAATGTTATTACTATTACTTTAATTACTTGTGAGAGCCTTACAAATTCATTAATTGAAATGAATCATTTGCATTAATACTAAATGATTTTGCTTCTAACTGCTTCTTTGTTTTACTAGAAGACCAGAACTGAAATTTTCGCTGGAAGTTAACACAACATTTCTACTGTAAAACCTTGTAAGGCATGTTCCTAAAAAACTGAATCAAACAGGATTCTTTGTCGGTACAACCCAAGAGTTACTCTTGCATCAATATTATTTTATTATATAACTTTCTCTGTGTATTAAGGAATTAGTTGTCATTGAACTTAAAGGGTACAAATTCCATTTTATTTTGAAGGCGCTTAGCAATCAAAAATGAATTTAAGAATGTAAGAACCCGTTTTGAAAACTAACCTCCACTGCAAACAAATAAATATATATACGTATTAGTATTTATTATACCTTAAATTGAAATCTTTTATTGGTCGACCTGAATACACCTGGAAGTCGAACCGCTGACGTTAAGATAATGAACTATTATTGTAGTCTCCCAACTGTGTAATTACTTTTTACACGTTTACTAATGGGAACCGTATAGAAACTGAAGGTTCGATTACATTCTAAATTACAAGACTATACTTATCGACACTTGGCACTCCAGATTCTTATTTACAAAGAAAGAAAGAGTATTCGATTCACTGGCGTGTAATTTAATTATATATACTGCTCGAACTTGTCTTTAAATATTGTTACTGTGAGTATGACAACCTACATAAACAGTGTACTATTTCGCGTTCATGTTTGGATGAAATCTCGAACAGCTTGTCTTCTGAGCTAGCTATTAATACAATTTAACTTATCGCCTAGCAGATAGTGAAACTTCAAGTCGTTAAGTTATTACTGGCAATATTTAATTATTTTTCGCTGAGATGTGACTGTTCAAGGAAGCTTATTTAGTTGCTACTGTCAGATTACCTTTGCAAAACTCCAAAATCATTTTGGAGGGACATTATCTCAGTCTTCTAAAGGTACTAAGGCCAAGGACACTGATAACTATTTGCTCCAGTGACACAATTTCCTAAAATACTCCTTTTTTTATATAGAAAAAAAGCTTGTTTATTGTTCCTTTCTCTTTCCTTTTAATACCAATACATAAGTTAATAAATTTCCTGTGACTTAACGGGCACTGCCTTCTGGAAACTTAACCAACACGACCGTGTACGGACGAAAGGATGGGGGTGTCAGAGGATATCTGTGACCTCCCCTGAACTCTCTTCGGATTATTTCTCTAACAGTGAGAAGTAGGGTTACAAACTACGAAGGGAGAAGAAGGATAGAGATTTTTAAAGACACATTGGTATGTAAAAAGGAAGTGTCTCCCTAACAAACTTCGAGTTTTTGAATTTACTTTCACCTATCGATACTTTTGAACGTACCTTTACTTATTGATAGTTAAAATAAGCGGAATCGCATTTCGAATGGTCACTACTGCATTGGCCATTTTACTGAATTTAAAGGTTGTTTTTGCTAATTTTATTTTTCTTACGTGACAACAACCCAGACCACCAATGGAGATATTTATACGTGCATTTTCTTCACAAGTAATGAAGTATCTATGCATTCATGTATAATGAACTTCTTTCTATAACAAAATGCACAAACGTTTTAACTTCTCCTTTGACGAAAGAAATTGTCTGTATGTGTTTTCAACCTTTTTCTTGGCGAGACCGCCCAGTAATTGAGGTACTCATCTACTGTACCTACACTTTTAAACAGCTTTCCGAATTGTTTACCCGTTTTTCTTTTATTCCAATTAGGTTACTGTCTTTCCCTCCTGCATGGGATCACCATGCTCCGAGGTGGCAGTAGCCTTTCCACCTCCTTTACTCTACTTGGCAATGGCTTCCCATTTTCAACGGAATCTGGCGCCATTTTTATCTCGAGTCTTCTTGCAGACTCCATAGTACCGGACGACACTATACCTTCGTCTCCACAGATTCCGTTTTCCCAGTGAGTCCTCCTCCCGACTCACTACTCTCGGAGACACAATCTTTGTCTCTACTCTCTTCTCTAGGTATACCTATCTCTTACTGAGGGTTCCCTGTTCCCTCCACCTTAGTTGTCTCTCGTCAAACAACTACCGTAATCACTTCCTACCTGGCTACATTTCATGACAAGATCGTTAGGGGTTCTCCCCTTCGACTTACGGACCTATCTCTCCGTCTAGTCACAGAAGTGATTACCAAGGGTTTCTACTCTTCGACTCGTGAACCTATTCGCGAGTCAACCTGGGATTCACCTACAGAACACAACGTGCAACAACGAGCACTTACATTACTGCAACAGCATCGAGCACTACTTACATACATCTAATTGTTAACAATGTTGGTAGGAACTGAGCATCACGAATTAATTTCTAATGTTAACAGGGTCTTGCCTTTTGCTCGTTCAAATAATGCTAGCAATTTAAGGTTTTATTATTGATTTTTACTTGTTTCTCATCAAATTTAGAAAGTTATTTCTTACATGCTCAGTTGGCAACACTTTTGCCTTTCTTCCTACTGGTAAACATAATAGCCGACAGATAGGCTGTAGTGATAAATATTTTAAACTATCTAACTTCTTCCCATATCTGTTGCCACACAACTAATATTTTTAACTTGGCTCGTTATTCTAATTTTACACATTTAAAGAATTTCAATCTTACTGCTCCTCAATCGTGACTCTACCTTTGTGAATTATTACAAATTGCCCTTTCAATATTGTTCTTTAATCAGAAATAAAGCGTTATTTCCCCTATATAAGGCATAAATTGTATGGATTAAAAAACACTCCCAATTTGTACACAATCTTTGATACAAATCTTTCCTGACCAATTTATACACAATCCGTGATACAAAATGGGTTCTGTTGTTTCACCTGTACGTTAATACCCGGGGAGGTGAAATACAGGTCAGTCTTACGGGGACACACACAGAGATCTGTCTAATAATAAATTGAAAAAGATTGTACTCACATAACCGTCCGCTGTAGAAAGATATACTATGGTTCTCTCCGTGGCAGGGCGCTGAGATGTTAGTCCTATAGGAATTTCCTCCACACAAGAGAACTTTGTTGTGAAAATCAGAACACTAACTACTATCCAGTCTATTGCTTCGATGCACTGTGAAATAACTCATAAGGTGGGAGTTACTGCCCTGTGCTGCATGTGTCTCCTGCGTCCCATACTCTCCTCCAATTAGTAACAGTTCAACATCAGATGTTCAACTAATTAATTGGCCTTCTCGTCTCAGTACTTGCAAGGTCCTCCGCTCGGATCTGAACCACTGGTCTACCGCATTTACGCCACAGGACTTCCATCTCGATCTTCTCAGGACTGTCGGAATACTTCCACAAACAACTCACGAGTTGTTCCCTAAACTACTACAACAGACCAGTCCATAAGCGACACCACAGGCCACCCCACAAGTGCACCCTACACCTGACACCAATTTTGATCTGTCGCAGCTCCAGTACGCGAGCGGTCACACGTGAATAAACAACAAACATATTAAATCTCTCTTAATCTTTAGCTGCAGACAGATCCGGGGGTGCAAATACACTTTGAATAATAGAGACGAATTATCTTGCCCAGTTTATTGTTAAATGAAGTTCAAAAAGAAAAGTAAAGTTACAGTTGAAGTCCGTCGGTTAATTTGGAGTTACAATTGCCGAAAAAGAGATTGACCGACGGACTCCCGAGGTTTATAATCTGACGTGCGTCTACGAAGTTACATCAGTTTTTGGAGACACATCACATTTATAATAAATGCTAAAAACGTGACAAGTTTCTGCAACTTACGTCAGATCTTATGACTATTTTGTACTTTGGTCACCAATGTTAACTTTCCATATACGCCCTTTTGTGCACCCAACACTATAGCTGCGTGCGCACATAAATTCTAAGTATTTTCCCTTTTCGTACACATTTTTTGTTATATTAAAGAAATGACACATTGATATTCAGTGCTTACGTCCTTATCACGTATAAGGCCTGGTGACCATTCCCTAACATACATCTCCAAAAATCTCTTTCATAATCTGTCCTGAATTACCCCTTTGACTTTGTCTCACCCTTGAAGTCTCTCCTACGATATCCAATGTTAATAGGAATTTTCCATTGAGAACATTCTATTATTGGGATTTAAGAACGCACAAAACATACATATTGAACGGATGAAATAAACGAAACATACATATATATATAATATAAACAATTGGTAACTTCTCAATTAAGAAGGGGAGATCGGCCGTCCTTTCATCATCCCATGGCATAATTAAATATAATTAACCAACAACAACAATCACATAATATTCAGTTAAAAGGAAAAAAGCAAAATACAATAATAAGATGTACGGCTGTGACAGATATAATTACGCACGAATCATGTTCTATGGTTCCCTTTTCTTCAGGAAAATATATTATTGCAGTTTACATGGTACAACTGTGTGATATCCAGTGACCGGTTTGTATCTTTTCTTGGCACATAAAACAGTAATTTCTACTAAAAATCCACTTGATGTAATATCATTCTTTTCAACTTCTCTATTTCCGCTTCCATTCACTTCTGAACTAGGCACATCTAAAAATGCAATAGAAAAGACAAGTGTTACATATTTGACATGTTCTAATTTCATAATCTTAAAGTAAACTTTGTTGTGACTTACATATTTTCGTTTGAGTAAGCATGTTTTCTACCAAGGAAGCGTGACAGAGTAGTAGCGTGCTAGATTTGGCTCGGTAGGTTGCCCGTTTAAAACATATAGCTGGCAATCCTGACTGAGGTGTTCCTCATTCACACCAGGCAAATGCCGAGATGATATACTTTCAATAGATCTGAACGAACCCTTTCCCACATGCCCACCTCCGTCCTATACCGGCCTGATCTTTAGATGCCTAAAGGCAATAAATACCAATTTACAAGCATGTTTCCAAAATAACGAAAGAGTACGAGAAAACCAATAATAGTATTAAAAGTAGCTGAAGCTAGAAACTTCGGAATCACATATGCCGGTATATTTCCAGAGACAGTAGATACTTCCTGTCACGTTTTTTAAAACTTCTTTCTAGATCACATTGATTCATATTTTTTAACTTTTCATTCATTTGTTACATTTATAGTCCAGTCAAGTACATTTTACACCCATACTTCAAAATATTGCTTTTATCCTCCTTATCTTTCATTCTCTTACACTAAACATGGCACTTAATACATTAACTGAGTTGTCAATTCACTATTTATACGTCTTACTGCAGTTAGCTACTATTGGCAATGTAGTAACATTGCAACAAAATGTGACTTACACGACACGCATAATGTGACTTACACGACAGGGAAAGAAATGTGACTTTCACGACATATTCCGCCTTATGCAGAGTCGTTTCGACGTATGATTATCATCATACTAAAGGTATGACTGCTGCAGGAAACTTATGTTAGTCGAACTCTTTAGTATGGCACTAATCACTCCTCAAAAAGACTCTGCATAAGACCCATTATATTTTGTATTTAAAAGAGTTACACGTATTATTTCAGGACTATCTGCACGGCTTTTTATTACCGTCTGTCCAAATGAAGAAAATTTAGAATAACAGTTTTTTTTTGTTTAATTATGTATGTAAATACATAAACTTATTTTATGTTTTCTTGTGACTTACACGACAGCCTACTTGAATAAATCAATTATTATAATTTTCTTGCTATTATTAAATTATGTGCAAAACAATGTCACTGATGTAAACACAAACATTACCTTAATAAATACCATACGCGATCTTCACTTACCTACAGGAATTAGTAGGAAAAAACTTTGTGTTAAAATTCAAACGTAGGTACGATATTCTGCGACATGAAAGTGGCCATATTTTACCTCCTGCAGAGCCATCTACAAATCAATGTTGGTATCATCTTGTTCATGTATGAAAAATTCAGCATTCTTAAAAAATAATTTTAATACTTATGTAGGCCAAGGTGAAACTTCAAATTTTTCCTTCGTAGGGTCACTTACCGCGGAATTGACCAGCGATCTTTATTCTTTGGTATATCAACTATAAATATACCACATTGACTTGACACCTATATAGTCTTCTGTTCCAAGTGGTGCTATCGGCTGAAGGAATTCCACTTGCTTTCGTTAAGGCTCTCTCGCTTGGCAACAGCTGAACCCTTATTGGCTCAACGCGTGGGTGTATCGAGGCTGTGAGTTTTAGTTCGCATTTTTGCCACGGCTCAAGACATTTGGGCAGCACTTTAGCCCATCAAGTTTTTAGATCTAGCCAGATAAGCTCACTATGCATACGCTAGAAGATAATAATAATAATAATAATAATAATAATAATAATAATAATAATAATAATAATAATAATAATAATAATAATAATAATAATAATAATAATAATAAAGTCGTAACATTGGGATCACAAATGATACATACTGCGTGTAAGCAGATTACAGTTTCAATACCGCTGAAGTAACAAGGGAACATCTCATATTAATAGTAGCATTGCCCAACCAAACGATGCGCAATCGATAGAGGAGTAAAGAAAAGTAAGAAATCCAAAATTTACGGGCGACACCCAGAAACACAGGAGATGCAGAGGAGAGAAGGATCTAGAATCATGTGAAGATAGGAATGCAAAAGATACACTAACACAGAAGGAACTTCAAGTAATCAAAATGACATTTACACAACAGTAAGCAAACATTGTACCCACAGACATGCTTAGTAACATCTTATGTAATGCAGTGTTGTCAACTAAATACAAAATGAAGTTCTCAAGCGACTCTCTCCTCATAGAGACCAACATACTGTGGAGCGCTTTATCAACAGGGACACTGCAAAACTGATTACTAATAATGTATGAAGCGATACAATATTACGTGCTTCAGAAAAGTGAGCCTGCTAATCAATTGTCAATTCAAGCGCATGCATCATTTCAGTTTTCTGTGTTGTGTTTGATACTATTCTGATTTTCTACTTGGGCAAAACTGCTTCTATACTGTGCTTTGACCCTTATTTCGTACTTCTGTGATTATATTCTTCTTTGTGATCTTATATTTTGGTTTCAACTAGTTCGAATCGTGTATTATATGTACTCTTCTACACAGGCCTCTATCCACGGGGGGGGGAGGGGCAAGAGGGAGCCGGGACCCCCTAAACTTTGGCTGGCACCCATAAAATTTTACGGTAGGCTTGCAAATGAACTATAATATGGTGATGAAGTATAATATGATTGGGTCGGGCCCCCCTAACTTCTACTGGCCCCCCTAAATTTTTGGGCTGGCTACGGGCCTGCTCTACATCCAAGATTCATATAGGAATTCATATAGGCCTATCCTCAAACGTTGGCAGCACTGTACATCAGGACGTCACTGGTATGTTTCTACTTATAATTAGATTTGCTAGATGTTATTATTTATGTTCCATGCCATTTAACAAAAACTTATTTTGTGCTCAGTTGGCAACACTGCATTATATGTGATGTTATTGAGCATGTCTGTGTCTACAATGTTTCCTTACTGTACTCTTGAGTAAATGCCAGTTTGAATACTTTAATCATATTGAATTTCTTTCTGAGTCAGTATATATTTTGTATTGCTATCTTCACATGATTCTAAATCTTTCCTCTGTATCTCCTGTGTTTGTGGGTGTCGGCCCGTAAAACTTTGGATTTATCACTTTTCTTTACTTCTCTATCGATTGTACATTCTTTCATTGGGCAATGCTATTATTAATATAAGATGTTTCCTTGTGAGGTGCTTCAGCCTGGTCAACGCCCTGGTTACATCATTGATGCACAAACAAAATTTATGGATTTGCAATATTTTCCTTTTTTAAAGAAATACCTTTTTCCTTGATTAGCTTCCTTGTTCTTACATTGCCTGATATCTGTTTTATATTACCTACAGTATAATATTGGAAAGAAAGAACAGGCAGAGTAGATGTTAGGAACTTGCAACCCCACAGATGCGCCCAAAAGATAGAAGGAGGAGGGGAACTTGAAAGAAATCTAGAGAACTGCACTCCTGTTAAATGATCCTTCAGAAAGGTCAAGAGGCTGGTTTTAATCTGCAGGTTGCGTCTATGAGATTTCTTGAGGTGGACTTATTTTACTTTAACCATTTTAAAATCACTAGACTACATGTGGTCTAGATTATTAATGACACATTTCATTAAGTTCTTTTATCCCCACTCATTTTACTCATAAGGTTGCACACTACTTTTACCGTTCTTATCGTGATCCATAATAGTTTAAGCCTTAATGCATTAAATAATTATAAAATACACATACTGAAGTTTTAACAGTCATGTAAAATAAACGATTTGAGAATTGGCAATAGCAGACTTGCGTCCATTCCTTAAGTTCAATAACGTTTGCGAGGGGGTGAAAATATTGCTCTTGTTCACAGTAATATTAATCAGGATCAACTTGTGAGGACAATGATGCCGATTTGAAATTCAAAACTGAATAAGTTTATTATATATTATTCCTAATATTAGTAGTATTATACTTGTTTATACGACGAATGTTCATAAAGAATATACAATATTTTTGTAATATACTATAATTTTAAAAACTATAATTGATAATTTTGTTTTCTACGGTTGACAACGCTGAATGCTCCTTTCTGCCCTGCGATCAGATATGGCGAAGTTGAAAAGAAAACTTTCGGTAAATTAGTGATTGAAGTTGGTCAAGTAGACTGAATTTGAATTTGATTTGCAACAAAATTGCATTGCTTATGGTATTTTGTAGGTATCAATGAATCATTTTCAGTTATATTATATAAAATGAAATGTCTAAGTTTACGTCCCACAATCATGCCTGTTAAGCTAAAGGAAATGGATGGTTCATGACAGTGAACGATTATGAAATACGTAGTTTGTTGAATGAGAATATGGGAGGAAAAGGGAGAACTCTGACAAAATCCACTGTAATTCTGTGTAATTCTGTCTTTAAAATTATTTCCAAGAAGCTAATTTTCACAAGTCATCGTGTAAGTTCATGTATTGATATATATATATATATATATATATATATATATATATATATATATATATATATATATATATATATATATATATATATATATGTGTGTGTATGTATGTATGTATGTATTAAGTAAATTCATAAGTACACGATCTTACAAATACACCTTATCACATAAATTTTTCATCACAAATACAAAAAATCCATGACAGCTCAAGTCATAAATCAAAACTACTTCAAAATTAAAACTACTTCATTTTCCAAAATCAAAAAATTATTGCAACAAAACATATTAAAAGCATAGTACTGAAGCCAGACCTAATTGATCTACTTCAACACAAATTCTATCAATCATCTATTCCTACATAAATACTCTAAAGTACCTAGGTATATACTTGTTTCATATTTGTCGTTACTTAGTCATAAGTCAGTCTTAAAAAGTTTAATAAACACAAATAAACTAAAATTACCCACATTAAAACATACCCCAAAATTCTATTCTTTTATTTCAACAAGAAAGTTTATAAATATTGATATACAAATTATCAATGTCTAAATTTATAAAAAGAGGTTAATTATTGCTATAATTACAATACCTCTCACGTACTAGTCGTTCTACATAAATAATAAATAAAACATATCGTAGCCGCAATATTTCGGGTCATAAAGCAATCAGCGTTTCGGGTTGTGGCGATCTTCATTTGACTGTCGAACTATCTCTACTTTTTCTCGCTTATTATTTACTCCGGTTGATAGCACAAACAAAATCTTGAAAGGCACAATCAGCACAAACGATTCAGAATCGTTAAAACCTGATTATCAATTAGTTGTGGAACATTTTGAGTAGTAGCCGTTTTCACTTGACTATCAAGTCAGCATCACCATTTTATTTCGTTTATGTATGACGGTTGATAGGTTGGTAATACAAATGAATATTTGAACCGTTAGGCTATGTGATCTGTGATTTGAACAGCGTAATTCGGCACAATCGTTTTGAAACAATTTTGAAACATTTGAGAAATATTTTACGTAATGGCGATTTCCAATTGTCTTCAAGCCAGTATTGCCACCTGTTTGTTGATTAGCATTCTAATTATTGGTAAGAAAAGTTAAAAATTCTCAGTAGCACAATTCATTACGCGTATTTGAAATTAGTTTGAAAATATTTTGATTGGTGTTGCTTTTATTTGACTGTCAGGTCAACAACCGCACTTTATTTCATTTCTTATTTATTTCAGTTTGTAGCCAATCGAAAATTTAAACGGCACAATCCAGCACAAACGGTTCAGAATATTTTCGATAATAATTGTTAGAGTAGCTATTTTGTCTTGACATACGCAAGATGGCGCGTTCATAAATCACTATGAAGTAATAGATTCTATCAGTATGTTTTTTTTTTAATTTTTGCAATTCTATTGTTAACGATTACCCTTATATAAGGTGTCCAGTTGTACTCATCTTCGCAGTATAGTGCTGTTTTTCAAGGAACTGTCCTGCGTTTTGCAAAGGCACCTAGAAAATAGAGAAATATTCTTCTTCTTTAAAATGTCCTGATTTAACTGGACAACAATTGAGAACCTGAAATAGAACGTCATCTAAAAACATAAATCAGCAATGAGTTCAACTGCTTCTAGTGCAATGGTTCCTACATTGTTTTCGAAGCAAGAATTTCAGACAAAAGGAACAAATGTTCGCGGCAACAGAAGTTTTTTTATTTTATTTTACACAATGATTCATAATCAGTCATTTCGTTCAACAGACTGTGATTCTAAGCTCGTGAAGAAATGCTTTGAATCTCAATATTCGTGTGTAAGAACAAAATCTGAAGCTATTGTAATGAATGTAATTAGCCTTTAGGAGATTTCGGAAATGCAGAAAAAATTGGGTCGTGTAAATTATATGCATGTATAGTATATACAAATTCTTCACATCATAAGTCTACGAAACTGTCTCCATTGGTAATTAGCTACTTTCGTCTGCGAGTGGGGGGCAAGTTAAAAATCTCGATTTTCAAGATCAATGTGGTGAAACGTCTGACATTGGGCGTTGTAGCTCAATTGGTAGAGCGTTGGCTTCGCATTCGGGAGGTCGTGGGTTCGATTCCCGCTGCTGACCATCCTGACTGGGGTTTTCCAGAGTTAAGAGTACTAGTTAATGGGATCAAGTTGTTCACTTTGACCCCATTATAAGTCGTAGTTATTCACTATGTAATGTTGTAGCAGATGATAAGGAACGAAGTGGTGTTTGTTAGCTAGTAAGAAAGACACTGTTACGGGAGTAGTAAAATAAACAGAATGAATGACTGTGTTGAGTATCGGACGTTAACCAGGCGTTAAAGAGCACTATAAGGTAAGGTGGTCAATTGAACCTGCGACTTTCTCCACAATAACACAAACGTGAGAGGCGCTGCTTTTGTTTATATTGCTGGATGGGAGCCTGAGCAGTATGCAAACGAAGACGAGAATATAAACAATGATATTTTCTGGTCCAATTATGAGGCGCCTCCCATATCCTCGTGGTGGGAATGGGTTCTATTTGCCAGTAATAAATCTCAGGTCCTGAGCGTTGTTCTTGGTAGGTTCGACATTCGGTTTGCTATTTCTGCAGCAGTATATCAGAGAAAGAAGATGCTGGAAGCCGGAGATCAATAGGATTGCCATGTTGGGTTACATATCTGCTCAGGATATAACTTACTTCGTTCCCAGGGATGTCGCAGTGGGATAGTGTATTTATTAACGTAACCACTTGATGATTATTGTTTAATATTCGAAGTTGTTGACGAATGTTAATGTGTAATCATGTATTTGCAGATGTCCATGGAGTTCTACATATTCTTTCTAAAGCACTAAGGCTATCACTACAAATGCCCACGATAGGTAGTTTCCGTTGTAGGGCGACTTTCAATCCCATGCAAATTGCCCAGGTTTCTGCTAAATAAATTGATGTATTCAGGGGAAGTCTGTGAGTTTCTGCGTAATTAAGCTGCGTATATAGATTCCTGCTCCAACCACAGATGCATGGTCGGTATGCTGTTTAGAAGCATCTGTGTAAATTAAAATGGTATTTGAGTTGAGATTGGATGTGGTGTTCCCAGAGATGGCGCACTATCTGAGGCTGATTGGAACGAAGACGTTTGAAGGAGACTACCGGTTGCTCAAGTTTGGAAGAATGTAGAAGAGTTACATATTGTGCGGTATAACATGGTAGTTTTGGCCCTTGATACAATTGAAGACTTTGGGGCAAAAACCCGTTAAGTCCAAAAAGTGAAAGTGTAAAGGAGATAGTTTCACAAGAGTTTCTCGTTGTCCGATTTTCTTCAAAGTTGCCACATATATACTACATCAAAAATAAATCAACACGTATTTTTTGTTTCTTTCGGAAAATAGGTTAAGGGGGCCAAAGGGCCCGTTTTCAAAAAAAGGCCCCCTTTACTAAAGGGGTCACATTACAGAATCGAAACTCTCTCGATCCAAAGATGACTTCAAAATAGGAAATAAGGGTTTTGGTGTTTTCGCGAGAAAAGTGTTTCAGGGGGCAATGGCTCCCTTCGAAATGACAAAGGACCCCGCATAATCCTTAAGGAAATTAGATTTCGGTGGAATTGCTTCAAATCGTGATATGTTGTAGATATTGTGTACCTGAGAAAAACTCTCAATGGGCACAACCAAAAGTCACTAACCGTTTGGCCACTACAGGGCCACTTTTTTGAAAACAACCGAAGATAACGATATTCTGGATTTCGGTCAAAATGACAGAAACCGTAATATGTTGTAGATATTGTCATCCCGACAAAAAGCCTTAATGAACACAATCAGAAGTCACTAATCATTTGGTCAGCACAGGATTACTTTCTTGAAAACACCCAAGTATAACGATGTTCTGGATTTCTATTAGAATGAGTAAATTTGTGATATGTTGTAGATCTTATCGTGGGAGAAAGTCTTAATTGACATGGCCACTACAGGTCCAATTTTTGAAAACAGCCGGTATTTTTGATTACGGTGTAAATGAATGAAACTATGATACGTTGTAGAGATGTAATGATCCTGAGACAAATTGTCTAGGGCTTTCCAGGGTTTTTCTTTGTCCCTCAAGATGAACATCGGAATGTTGTCTATGCTTATGTTAGCCGGTACTCTCCCCATTCCTTTTCCGGGTTGTGGGACAGGCCTTTTCATGGCTTCATACAATTCCACCAAAATTCCAGAATATCCTTACCTTCTGCTGTTTTAAGAAATGTGGTTCCGTACTTGCCAATTGGTCAGTGATTGGTGGTTGTGTTCATCGAGACTTTTTCTTAAGATTACAATATCTACACTATATCACGGTTTCATTAACAACATATTATGGCTTCAAGCAATTCCACCGAAATTCAGAATAGTTTTCAAAAAAGTGGCCAAACGGTCAGTAACCACAGTTTCAAGCAATTACACCGAAATCAAGAATACCGTTATCTTCTGCTCATTTAACCTTAGGACGAACGGCTCAAGGGTTCAGCCAGCAATTTAAACCCACATCACTTCGCTCCTAATTAACCTAAAGAGATGACTTAGGTGTCCATCTCTTTAGAAAGGTTCTTCCACATCGGGGTTCAGCAGCGGAAGGAAAGGGGGAGAAGTTAGATGTTTTAGTTCCCCCTCCCCCTCAGCATTTGGGGAGGAAGGCTCTCCCTCCAAAGGAGCTAAAAACTTAAAAAGTGGTATCAATAAAGATAAATAAACATCCTAACTAATGATACCCTATGTATGGCCATTCTTGCGCACGACAAATGACAGTGTTGCCAACTTCTAGAAAATATATTTTTTATTTCATTTTTTTGAATTTATTCTTTCTTACGGGTTGGAGACGAGAGGCACAAAAGTTACCTCGTTGGAATCTATGTCCCATAAGCTTTCCAATGAGGCATGGCTTGTATCTCTGTGGCGATTAGGGGCGTCAGAGTAGACAAAAATATTTCGAAAAATATATACAGGGCGATTCTCGTAGGACGCACGTTTGAATTTTCTTTTTCACTTCATACTGAACTTTCGCCCTTCATTTTTTTTTACATAAGGCATAATTGTACTCAGTGTCTGGCGTACACGTGAACATATGCATTCCAGCGTACAGAAAATAACAGGGTTGCCATAGTCTCACAACCTTCGAAAAATGTATGTTTTTCCAATGTTTTAAAACTTCTTCTTCTTTTACGGGTTGGACACGAGGAGCACAAAAGTAACCTCACTGGAATCTGTGTCTCATAAGCTTTTTAACCAGGTACGACTTATATCTCTGTGACGATTAGGGGCGTCAGTGTGGACCAAAATATTTCGAAAAATATGTACAGGGTGATTCTCGTAGGAAGCAAATTTGGAATTTTTTTCACTTGGTATTGAACTTTCGCCCTTTATTTTTTACATGATTGTACCTAATGTCTAGCATACATGTGAAAATATTTTTTCCAACGTACGTTAAATAATAGTGTTGCCAAAGTCTCACAAGCTTCGAAAAAAATGTATTTTCTTTCCAAATTTTAAAAATTTCTTCCTCTTCTTCTTCTATGGGTTAGGTACGGGGGAACAAAAATTACCTCGTTGGAATCTGTGCTCGATAAGCTTTCAAACGGGTTATTGTTTATATCTCTGTACTAATTAGGGATGTCAGGGTAGACCAAAATATTTCGAAAAATATGTACAGGGTGATTCTCGTAGTTAACACATTCGGAATTTATTCTCACTTGCTTTTGAACTTTCGCCCTTCACTTTTCTATATGATTGTACCCAATGTCTGGCGTAAACGTGAAAATATTTTTACTGTGTACGATAGGTAACACTGTTGCCAGTTTTTGACAAATTTCCAAAAACAAAAAATCTCATTTTTACAAAAAAAAACTCGTCTTCTTCTTCTTCTACGGGTTTGGCACGAGGGGTACAAAAGTTAGCTCGTTGGATTCTGCGTTCCATAACTTTTACAACGAGGTATAGTTCATGTCCCTGAGACAATTAGAAGAGGTACTAGGGCTGCCAACGTGTAAAGATCTACGGTTTCCTTGAAATCCCTATCCGTCCTGAAAAAAAGTGGCCTTATAGTGGCCAAACGGGCAGTGATGGATGGTTGTACAAATTGAGACTTTTCCTCAGGATCACAATATCTACAACATATCACGGTTTCATTTATTTTTTTTTAATCGAAATCCAAACTACCGTTACCTTCTGCTGTTTACAAAAGTGTGGCCCTGTAGCGGCTAGACAGTCAGTAATTGGTGGCTGTGCCTATTGAAACTTTTTCTCAGGATCACAATATCTACAACCTATCACAGTTTCCGTCATTTTCATCGAAATCCAGAATATCACTATCTTCGGCTGCTTTCAAAAAGAGTGACCCTGTAGTGGCCAAACGGTGAGTGATTGGTGGTTATGTTCGTTAAGACTTTTTCTCAGGATCAAAATATCTACAACATATCACGGTTTCAGTCATTTTAACCGAAATCCAGAATATCGTTATCTTCGGTTGTTTTCAAAAAGTGGTTCTGTAGTGGCCAAACAATCAGTGATTTTTGGTTGTGCCCATTGAGAGTTTTTCTCAGGTACACAATATCTACAACATATCACGATTTCAAGCAATTCCACCGAAATTAATTTCCGTAAGGATTGTGTGGGGTCCTTTGTCATTTCGAAGGGAGCCATTGTAGCGCCCCAGAGGGCCCTAATCCTTGGCAGGCTACGGCTAAGTTGAACGCTCAGTGCCGGAGCACCGAGTTAATAACTGTAAGAACAGGGTCGCCACCTGTGAACTGCTTAGAACACAGGAAAGAAGTAAACAAACACCAAAAACAGGATAAACCTGCATTTAAATGATCTAAAGAAAAAGACATAACACAACTATACAACGGTAAACGAATCCAACATGTGCGAGACTGCACCCTGTACACTCTACGAGTGCACAGAGAACAGCCCTTTCCTCGTGTTGTGATTTCCTTACCTATAAATAATCCAAGAAAACTCAGCAGCTAAAATTAAACCTGTAAAGTTTGGTTTCATGGAATATAACACTTGGGATTATATGGGTTGTAAAATTTATTTGGCCAAGTATATTTTCACAATTAAGCTTGTTCATTATTCATTGTACACAAGTAAGTGGAATGACGTGGTTTACTGAAATTAAGACTAGAATCAGTTAATGAACTTTCTGTGACATTTTTAACTTACACAGTTACATGACTAAATAGAATTATACTGGATACAACAAAACACTAGTGATAAAATAAACATACTATATAGTTAAACAAACACGCAAATAATATACACTACTAGGACACTGTTATATTAATGAGTTCACCATTGTTTTGACATGTATAAGGACAAAATAGCTCGAGCGAGTTAATTTTACTAACCACGACTAGTCGGGTGGACATAGAGTTAAGTAATGCATAAGTATAACCATCATATACCAATGAATTATTACTAGAATACTAATGAACCCCAAAAGAAACATCATGCTAGATTGGTTTTAATTATAGTAAACGTCGCCAAAACGAACGAACGATCCTGATTGAATAAGACTTTCTACAGTGGACAGGAGGTAGACAAGTTAGACAAAACACAGCTATGAGCATATTGCAACCAGTCACGCCAATAAACATTGTGACTTACCATAATAATAAAACCCATGTAATTAATTTGCGGTGGTGCACTACTGCGACTTGGACACCCCAGGCAGAGATTAAAAGGAGAGAACTAGAGAGAGACCATTATGAATTGGCAAAAGTTAAATCAGTCATCACACAACCATAATAAACTAAGGGGACAACACTCTTGACCAATCTGTGCTAGATGGCCAAGCAAACTTTAAACGTGAGAGACGTGCTCGTGGCTTAACAGTAATAATCTCGAAGGATAGTAATGAGCTATGCACTTTATCTTACTCATAGGCTGCTTCTGACGTAGCTAAGACTTTGATAAGTACAAATAAATACCTGCAAACCAACATTCTTTAAGCGTGCACCAGCAAATCCACATGAGGGTGCAATATGTACTCGTTACGTCAACAAATCACGAAAAGTGAAGACAAAAATTCTGTGCGAAGCAGAATTATTAGCCGGCTGCGAAGGCGGGCTCTTATAACACAAGGTACTTACCCTTATGGCAGGTATGGGGTAGATGTGACTTACTATAATTTTCACAAATGCACTTTCGACACAAGCGAGAAACATTTCCAAAAGAACACTAATTTCACGAGATACACACAAATTACTGCATCAACCACACACGTGACACTGAGGCTTGGATAAATTAACCAATCACTACTGCTGGGTTGGTCCCCTGGATTATTTAGCATTGGAGATTAACTGTAAGAAAATATCTTCATTTCAAACGGTCTATCCCGGGCAGGGAGGAGCTGGTGGCGCATCCACTTCCTGGAGGTCACTGGGCAGTCCGGATGATAAGGTGATGATACACCTATTTAAAATTATAAGCCTGAATCCAACAGGTAAATAGCACGAACATTGGGTTATTACAATAAACTGGAGACTGGTTGCCTTGTCAACATTCTGAAGAGACGACTGATAAAAAATACGTGCAAATAACTCTCACTGACTGAAACTCCACATATATAAAATACAAGATTCCACTTCATCTAAATGACGTGATGTTACATTTTCAACCTCGTGCGTAGCCAACGAAAATGACTGCTCACATTGATTAAAGGGTTACATGAGCTTGAGTTGCTGAGCAATAAATTCAAGATTATTATGAAAATACGGTAATCACGTAGCCGTATGTACTGTTCACTTGGCTTGCTGAGTTGGCTGCTTCCTGGAGTCCACTCACAGAAAGTTATCTTGTCACTGATGGGTTTACTATACGCTCCTGGTACTTCCATAGTGAATAACTGCACTGATGTAAATTGATAAGACAGACGGAGAAGATGCTCAATTATTACATTGCTTCATGGACAGTGTGGATGGGTTGGGGCCCCGCTACTAAGAGCTTAGCTGCACATGATACTATTTAATTCAAGCCGTAATCTGAAAATGTGTGCTAATACTAACATGATGACTAAACCACTCCAAAAGACTGTGCACTGGAAATGTAAATATGTTCTTACAAAGCTATAAAAGCGAGCTTGAAAAATCCGCACACACAATGTCGACTCACGTGGTGAGCTAAGGCGGAAGACTGTTTCCCAACACCATCTAAAAATTGATGCTATTCAAACTAGTTGCACACGAAAAACTGTGAGAAATTGTTCCCTAGGTTGCAGAGTAAACTAAAACCATTTTGAATACTACGATGACCACTAATAAGTAAGATGTAACAAAATTATGTTAGCAGGCGAAGATTACTATCACCCATTACATCTTCATGTTCTGGTTGAGTACCCAGAATCCTTTGCGCGAACCCGCGAACATGATGTTTCAACAGGGTTGCCAAATGCGTATAGTTACAAGAAGTACATTGTAAGTTATACTAGTAATACAATTGTAGACAAGTTGTATAGGGGCGTTACAACCTCGCCCAGGTTGAAGAAAAAAAACTTTGACCAAATGTTTTTTTTTATAAGTACATGTTCACCAAAAGTTCCTGGCGCTTTTCCAGGGAACAGTTAAACAATTTGACATTATCCAAGTTGTGAGTACCAATCCACTCATTATTTAAATTTACCAGGCTTACTGAGTTATTTTCTACACCTATGACTAAAAATGGACCTAAATATTTCAAGAAAAATTTGCTAATAGTCTTATGTATCATAGAGCTATGTTTCTGATTCTTTACAAAGACAAGATCACCAATTTTGATTTCAATACCTTTGGTTTTAACCTTAGAATTATTTTTCCTAAGACTTTTCTTTGTATTCAACAGTACTGACTGATGTCTAAGCTTATGATCTACTTCACCAAACTCTGAAGGTCAATTTAATTCTTTCTTGAAATTATCTAGAGCTGAAAAATTGAGAGAAAGCTCTGAAGGAGCATATCCAGTAGTAAGAGACACAGAATTATTTAACAATGACTGGACCTCTGACAATTTTTGACTCCATTGAGTATGATCCTTATTAATAAATACTCTTAACAAACGAGAAACTTCGGAATGGTACCTTTCTACAGGGTTAGATTTCGGATTGTACGGACTCAATAACAAATGCTGGATGCCATTCCTGCGACAAAAACGACGCCACAAACAACAAACAAACTGTGCTCCCCTATCCGTGATGAGTTCTTGGGGAATCGGATAATGGTAAAAATACCTTTTAGTAAAAATAGAAATAATTTCTTTGGCATTAGCATTCCTTACTGGATACAACACAAGAAATTTACTATAGACATCCAAGACAGATAATATGTACGAATAAGAGTTACTTTTTGGTAAACGCCCTATGAGATCTATACTTAATTTACAATGTGGGCGATCAGCCTCCAAATTTGATGTACTTTGGCCTGTGAACATGGTTTAGTTGTTGCACAAATTTCACAGTCGTTTATAAATTTAGCAATGTCACGCTTCATATTCGGCCAATAGAAAAGCTTTTTACAATGCAAGTAACATTTCCTTGAACCAAAATGTGCTTCTTTATGAATTTCGTCAATTACTACATGCACTAAACTTTTAGGAATAATTAATTTCCAGACACTAGACTGCTTAACATATACCAAATTTAAATGTTTACAGTAATTTGAATTACCTTCTTCCAATTTAGTTAAACACTTATTAACAAAAGCATCGTTCTGCTGTTCTTTAGACATTAACTGTAAGAAAGAGGATTGGGTTAAATTTCTAAACACAATATTTACCATGTACATAGTATTACCAGACTCATCCTCATCAGGAGGATTACGTGAAATGACATTAGCAATGTAGTTCTCACCAGAGGACAGGTGTTCGAATTTCAGATTAAAATCCTGAAGTTTTAGTAACAATCTGGTAGTTCTGGAGTCTAGGTTGCGTATAGTCTTAAGATGGGTTATGGCCTTGTTGTCTGTATGGACAACAGTTTCTCTACCAAGGATATAATCTGCGAACTTCTCACAGAGAAATACTACCGCTAAGAACTCTGTCTGAAAAATAGACAATGACATTTCGGTGGGCTTGATACGTCTACTAGCATAAGAAATAACTCTAAACTCGTCACCTTCGTACTGACCAATATATCCGCCAATGGCTATGGCAGAGGAATCTGAAAAGATGTGAAAAGTTTTGCTCATGTCAGGCAACGCTAAAGCAGGAGGAGAAATTAACTCTCGCTTTAGTGACTCAGAAGCTTCTAGTTGCTTTGGACCAAATTGAAATTTCACTTCCTTGCGCAGAAGATGCACCAAATCTTCGATTAACTCGGCGTAATTGTTAATGAATTTGCGACGCCAATTGGCTATGCCCAAAAATTGACGTAACTGCTTACGAGTTCTTGGCACCGGAAAATTTCTGATAGTTTCATTCAGCTTAAGATTAACTTTAACCTCTCGGCCAGATATGATATGCCCTAGGAATAACAGTTCTGGAAACAAAAATCTACATTTACGAAAATTTAGAGAAAAGTTCAACTTGTTTAAAGTATACAGAATAAATTCTAGATGTTCGAAGTACTGATCTATAGAGGGTGAAAAACAAAGAAGGTCGTCTAAATAACAGGAGACGAAATGTTTTGTGGACAAGTCGAAGATACTGTTCATGACGAACTGGAACAAGCTTGTAGCAGATTTCAATCCCATCACTAGATAACGAAAACAATATTGCCTTCCTTCAAATAAGAAAGCTGTCTTCTCATAGGATTCTTCTTCCAAGGGTAGACAATAGTATCCATCCTTACAGTCGAATGAAGAAAATACCATAGAACCTTTGAGGCGAGCTAAAATATCCTGTATGGGCTCCACGCGCACATTAGCAGTTATTACCTTCTTATTTAGGTGTCTCAAATCTAATGTGGGCTTACTAGACTGCTTATCTGCCTTGTAGACACAATGTACAGGGTTTAAATAAGGTGACAATCTTTCTTCAATTACTCCCCATTCAAGCCACTTCTGCAAGAGTTTCCTGAATGGTTCTCGCATTGAATAGGCTATCGGGTACGGCTTGCACACCACTGGCTCGTTATCCGTGAGCTCGATCTTTAAAGGCTTTATCTTCACTGGTCTAGGTCGCTCGGAGAATAACTCCCTATAACGAATTAGTAAATCTACTAATCTGGATTTAACATCCTCGGTTAAATCAGTTCTGGACAAGATGGTATCTCGAATTTCACTCACTGGTACCAAATAATCGTCTTCTTGGTTCACTTCTTGTATTAAAGGTTCCGGTTCCACCGAACTTATCCACAAGGAGTTCAGGTTCAACTTCGCTGGCTTACCATCGAGATCTTTGAAGGTAAGGATACGGTTGGCAAAGTCCACGACACAGCTGTATTTATTCAAGAAAGGAGTTCCTAGAAGAACGTCTGACTTCATACCTTCCACAATGAAGAAAGAAACTTCGAGAACATGACCAGAGAATTCTAAATATAAAGTCTTTTGACCTTTAACTCGGTGTTTATTATCACCCACAAAAGCTTGTAAAGTTACATGCTTAGCTGGCACTAACTTGGCGGTAGGCAACACTTCTACGATTCTTTTCCATTTATCATAACTCAAAAGATTAGCTTCACACCCACTATCGATTATGCAAGATAGAGATAAACCGGCTATTTGGCCTGACAAATAAGGTGACTTTACGAAAGTACTATTTTCACTGACACTGTCATGTGAATTTTCGTTTAAGATAAAAAAAACTTGGAGAGGAGACTGAGTAAACCAGGTACCATTAGTTCTGTTAGACAACATAGCTTCTAGTCGCTGACTACAACCTTGGCGGGCTCCAGGCGACCGATCAGGAGTCTGCCCTGTTAATTTAAAGCTGCATTACATTGAGCATAAGGCTCAGAAACAGTTTGTGAGTTAACACCCATACTTTCGTGGTTGTTCCTAAAATTAGGACAATGATTACAGTTACAGCAAGATGAAATTGGTTCAGCCTGTTCACAAGAATTTCCTGATTGATTATTAGCATTTCTACTAGAATTTCTATTTCTAACATTTACTCTTCTAATGTTACGATTGGCCTGTCTGTTATTAAAATTACTATTCTGTCTATTATTAAAATTATTACTACCATTGTTATCATTGCGATTACCAAAGCCAAGCCTTCTTCTGTTATTACGCCTAAAATTAACATTATTATCATTGTTACTGTTATTACCAGGAGGATTATTACCTAAGTAATCTTTTACATTGGCATATCCCACTTGAGCCCATTTTTCTTTAGTAGTTACCTTATTTTCAGAATTAGGATTTACACTAGAGCCACCTTGTTCATTATTATTTTCATTGATCATAGTAGTAGCAAGGTTAACATCGAAATGCACATTTCGTTTCTTACTCTTACTAGCAGTGTCGTTATCGTTACCTGCTTTGCACTTAAAACTAAATGACTCTAAAGACAGTAAAGGACTGTTTAATAGTTTACTTTTATCAGGCACTTCCAATCGCATCAAGCGTTCGGCGAGTTCAGAAACAGAAGTAATTTCCACTTGACTTAAGGTAAATTGATATTCTGGAGGTAACGTGTCAATCAAATAATCTACTAATTCTACTTGTGACATGTTACTCTTGAGCATTCTCAGACCTTTGGAAAGCTTCCACACAAACTCAGAAGCTTTTCCATGAATGCTAGGGTTATACTTAGTAGACAACAAATATCTCCACTGAGCCCTACAAAGCTTTGGATTTAGATACTGGGACAAGAAAAGACGTTTAAAGTCATGATATGAATGAATTTGATCTGAGACCTGCGAGATCCAACAAGCAGCAGAATCTTTCATGGCTCTCATAGCAACTAACACTTGGTATTCGGGATCAAGATTCAACAACTTGAAATTCTGCTCTAATTGTTGCAAGAAATCCAGTGGGGAAATTTCCAACACATTACCTGTAAACTCAGGGAAATGACTTAAGTCTGACAAACGTAAGGATTTCAAACCATGACCATTGTTATTGTTACCATTAATACTGGACAATGGACAGCCATTGGACAGAAAAGAGGGGACATCTGGCTCCAAGGTGGAAGTTCTTGGGTAGGCAGAGTCACCCCGACCAACACTAACTGACGAAACACAAGGCAAGTCATTCCTATCTTTAGGATGCTGAGAGAGAAAAGGGTTAAATAAATTATTTCGTTCATAACTAGGAAAACCATCAGCTTTCCGACCATCCAAACATTTGTCACGGCTAGGCTCAGAATGAGTACAATGACTATGTTGCATACCATGAGAAGAAACGGTGGAAACACAACTAGCATTATTAAAGAAATGCTGTACCTGGGACAGATTAACATTAGTGGGGCGAAAACAAGAAGTAGTGGTTACGGAAGTAGTTCCAATCAACGGACTAGAAACAACCACTGGAATTTCCGAATGACTACTGCTCTCACAAGTACTAGGTTTAACAAGACCCAAGAATCTTTCAAAGTCTGTGAAGTGTCTGCGCTCCACATTAACAACATCAGAATTAAGCTGGTTACTCTGTTCTTCCCCTTCTTCGTCGTAGTCTTGATCAAAAAGGCTGTCAACCTTCTCCTTCAAGGCTTCAAGTTCGTCCCGTAATCCTAGACAGGAGTTGCTGGTCAGATGGATTTCTTTAACTTGGGTAGACAAGGCTTCCAATTGACGCTTACACATGCTGTTGTCCCTTAAGCAATTAAGTAAGGTTTCTTCTTGAGAGGCTAAATTCTCATTTACCACTTCCAACTGATGATTCAATTCCGCCGCGTTATTTTCCAATTGGTTGCTCAAGGCTGATATACGAGCGTCCTGCTCTTTGATGTGACGGTCCACAGTATCTTTCAACTCCGACATTTCTTTTCCCACAGTAATCACGGTTGACTTAACTTGAGAGACTTCTCCTTTCAACTGGGAATTTTCGTTAGCTACATCTAACCTTAACTGCGCGGTTTCTTCAATCACCTTTGACTTCAACTGCACTGCTTCTTCAGTCACAACTGCCTTAATGGAGTCTATCTGGGTAGTGAGCTGCGCTAAAAGCTCAGAAAAATTAGAAGCAACAACAATTTCACTACTAATTCCACTTTGACTCTTCTCTACCAAAGATCCAGTATTTAAATCATCTATTTCAATAGTATTATCTGCTACGTCTGGAGATTGTACCAAACATGAATTACAATCCCACGAAACATTGGGCTTGCCCTTTTCGGCAAAAGCTTCTTCACTTAATCCTGAACACTGTTTACAGTACCAAGTATTACAGGAAGTACACTCTAATAAAGTGCCTGAATGGCCACACTGACGAGCTTTCCTCTTAGATTTGTTCATTCTGGCACTAACAGTTTAACACATGCACTAAAATTAAAAGAATACACTGAAAGAATAGTTTATCTGAGGTTAAACACTCAAATAACTTTTACTTCACTTGACATATGATGCGGGTCCCCAACCCAATCCGACATTGTCAACAAGGAGCACTGCACCTCACCTACAATGAAGGTTGACTTAAAACAGCAAGGCTTTTTTTTATAGGAAACATTCAGAGATGACGGTATCCATCTTCGGAAGTTAAGAAACATACAAGATATACAAGATACTGATAAACAAGAATTGTAATACGATACCAACAAGATCCTATATAGAGAAATAAAAATAGAAATCACTGAAACACAAGAAAAATCAAAAGGTACCAGCTGATATCCTGGCGATCAGGTCGCCAAAAACGAAACAACCGCTGTAGCGCCCCAGAGGGCCCTATTCCCTGGCAGGCTACGGCTAAGTTGAACGCTCAGTGCCGGAGCACCGAGTTAATAACTGTAAGAACAGGGTCGCCACCTGTGAACTGCTTAGAACACAGGAAAGAAGTAAACAAACACCAAAAACAGGATAAACCTGCATTTAAATGATCTAAAGAAAAAGACATAACACAACTATACAACGGTAAACGAATCCAACATGTGCGAGACTGCACCCTGTACACTCTACGAGTGCACAGAGAACAGCCCTTTCCTCGTGTAGTGATTTCCTTACCTATAAATAATCCAAGAAAACTCAGCAGCTAAAAATAAACCTGTAAAGTTTGGTTTCATGGAATATAACACTTGGGATTATATGGGTTGTAAAATTTATTTGGCCAAGTATATTTTCACAATTAAGCTTGTTCATTATTCATTGTACACAAGTAAGTGGAATGACGTGGTTTACTGAAATTAAGACTAGAATCAGTTAATGAACTTTCTGTGACATTTTTAACTTACACAGTTACATGACTAAATAGAATTATACTGGATACAACAAAACATTAGTGATAAAATAAACATACTATATAGTTAAACAAACACGCAAATAATATACACTACTAGGAGACTGTTATGTTAATGAGTTCACCATTGTTTTGACATGTATAAGGACAAAATAGCTCGAGCGAGTTAATTTTACTAACCACGACTAGTCGGGTGGACATAGAGTTAAGTAATGCATAAGTATAACCATCATATACCAATGAATTATTACTAGAATACTAATGAACCCCAAAAGAAACATCATGCTAGATTGGTTTTAATTATAGTAAACGTCGCCAAAACGAACGAACGATCCTGATTGAATAAGACTTTCTACAGTGGACAGGAGGTAGACAAGTTAGACAAAACACAGCTATGAGCATATTGCAACCAGTCACGCCAATAAACATTGTGACTTACCATAATAATATAGACATAGTGACATACTTAATAAAACCCATGTAATTAATTTGCGGTGGTGCACTACTGCGACTTGGACACCCCAGGCAGAGATTAAAAGGAGAGAACTAGAGAGAGACCATTATGAATTGGCAAAAGTTAAATCAGTCATCACACAACCATAATAAACTAAGGGGACAACACTCTTGACCAATCTGTGCTAGATGGCCAAGCAAACTTTAAACGTGAGAGACGTGCTCGTGGCTTAACAGTAATAATCTCGAAGGATAGTAATGAGCTATGCACTTTATCTTACTCATAGGCTGCTTCTGACGTAGCTAAGACTTTGATAAGCACAAATAAATACCTGCAAACCAACATTCTTTAAGCGTGCACCAGCAAATCCACATGAGGGTGCAATATGTACTCGTTACGTCAACAAATCACGAAAAGTGAAGACAAAAATTCTGTGCGAAGCAGAATTATTAGCCGGCTGCGAAGGCGGGCTCTTATAACACAAGGTACTTACCCTTATGGCAGGTATAGGGTAGATGTGACTTACTATAATTTTCACAAATGCACTTTCGACACAAGCGAGAAACATTTCCAAAAGAACACTAATTTCACGAGATACACACAAATTACTGCATCAACCACACACGTGACACTGAGGCTTGGATAAATTAACCAATCACTACTGCTGGGTTGGTCCCCTGGATTATTTAGCATTGGAGATTAACTGTAAGAAAATATCTTCATTTCAAACGGTCTATCCCGGGCAGGGAGGAGCTGGTGGCGCATCCACTTCCTGGAGGTCACTGGGCAGTCCGGATGATAAGGTGATGATACACCTATTTAAAATTATAAGCCTGAATCCAACAGGTAAATAGCACGAACATTGGGTTATTACAATAAACTGGAGACTGGTTGCCTTGTCAACATTCTGAAGAGACGACTGATAAAAAATACGTGCAAATAACTCTCACTGACTGAAACTCCACATATATAAAATACAAGATTCCACTTCATCTAAATGACGTGATGTTACATTTTCAACCTCGTGCGTAGCCAACGAAAATGACTGCTCACATTGATTAAAGGGTTACATGAGCTTGAGTTGCTGAGCAATAAATTCAAGATTATTATGAAAATACGGTAATCACGTAGCCGTATGTACTGTTCACTTGGCTTGCTGAGTTGGCTGCTTCCTGGAGTCCACTCACAGAAAGTTATCTTGTCACTGATGGGTTTACTATACGCTCCTGGTACTTCCATAGTGAATAACTGCACTGATGTAAATTGATAAGACAGACGGAGAAGATGCTCAATTATTACATTGCTTCATGGACAGTGTGGATGGGTTGGGGCCCCGCTACTAAGAGCTTAGCTGCACATGATACTATTTAATTCAAGCCGTAATCTGAAAATGTGTGCTAATACTAACATGATGACTAAACCACTCCAAAAGACTGTGCACTGGAAATGTAAATATGTTCTTACAAAGCTATAAAAGCGAGCTTGAAAAATCCGCACACACAATGTCGACTCACGTGGTGAGCTAAGGCGGAAGACTGTTTCCCAACACCATCTAAAAATTGATGCTATTCAAACTAGTTGCACACGAAAAACTGTGAGAAATTGTTCCCTAGGTTGCAGAGTAAACTAAAACCATTTTGAATACTACGATGACCACTAATAAGTAAGATGTAACAAAATTATGTTAGCAGGCGAAGATTACTATCACCCATTACATCTTCATGTTCTGGTTGAGTACCCAGAATCCTTTGCGCGAACCCGCGAACATGATGTTTCAACAGGGTTGCCAAATGCGTATAGTTACAAGAAGTACATTGTAAGTTATACTAGTAATACAATTGTAGACAAGTTGTATAGGGGCGTTACACCATTGCCCCATGAAACTCTTTTCTCGCCAAAACACCAATACCCTTACTTCCTACTTTGAAGTGATCTTTGCATCCGCCGAGTTTCGTTTCAGTAATGTGGTTCTTTTAGTCAAGGGGACCCTTTTTTGAAAAAGGGTCCTTTGTCCCCTTTAACCTATTTTCCGAAAGAAAAAAAAATACGTGTCTCTTTATTTTCGATGTAGTATATACGTGCCAAGTTTGAAGAAAATGGGATGACGAGAAAGCCTTGTGAAACTATCTTCTTTACACTTTCACTTTTTGGACATAGGGGTTTTTGCCCCAAAGTCTTCAATTGATTGAGTCAGTTATGAATACTAACGAATGCTCGATAAATCTAAGGTAATTGTTTATAATATGGGCATCGGGTATGAAGGTTACTATTGTATAGGAGTTGTAATTTCGGTAATAATAGGGAGGAGGTACAGCATATGTGTTGAAGAAGGAATTTTTTAGCTACAAAATATGTTTTCCCTGGAAAAGGAATTATTCCAGTTTCTTCTAAAAGTGGTGATGAAGGTGTCGTCTTTGGTTTTCGAAATATAAATCTCTGTGTTTGTGGCTTGAAGACGGATGTTATGTTCGCTGATCCGTTTGGGTAATGGAGAGGGTAATATTCAGCCATAGTGTAGTTTTGCATCCACACATTGAGTACTGACTTGTTGCAGGGAGGGTGTGTCTGTTCCCTAACTCTTGTGGCTGATGCAGGACAGCAACTTGAAATAAGGTTGGGCTTTAAGTGCTATTGTTTTGAGATAATGCTTCCAATTTAGAGTCGAGATGAAAAGCAAGATATTGTAAAGTAGGTGTAACTGGTAACGGGGTGTTATTTACCGTGAGATGAATGGGAGGTTGAAGAGTGTGCAAGAAGATTTCGCCCAGTTGACTGACATACCGTTTTTAGAGTTCCAGGAATGAAGTTCTAGGAGAGCGTTGTGCAAGATCTCAAAAACTTTCACTACGCATGAAATAAGAGTAATCGGACAGTAACTCTGAGCCAGCCCGATAGGTTTGTGCGGTTTAAGTATGGGGACTACCACTAAGTCTTTCCATGAAGGTGGAATGTGTCCTGTTCTCCATATCTGAGAGCAGATTTGAAGAAGTAAGGATCGATTAAATTAAGATATGTCGTACAAGTGTTGATATCTAATCTGATCTCTGCCACGGGCTGTAGATCGCCGAGCAGTTAACACCAAGTTCAGTTCTTGAATGGTAAATGTTCTTGTAGATTGTTGAAACACATTCTGGAACTAAAAAAGTTTGGATGGTTCGTCTGTCATTCTATGGTGAAGGAGGCGTGAGAAGACGATGAAAGTCGTCAATCCAAGGTGGGAGACTTTCAGTGGGTAATGCTCGTGAAGGAGACCTTGTAATTTGGTTCCGTATAAAAGTTCAAATAGAAGACGAAGTGGCCTGTGGGTGGAACGTGGCACATAATTGTTGCCAGTGGTGTTTGTGACATTGCTGGATGTACCGTTTATACATCACCTGGGGCTGGCGATATACCACATACGTTTCTAGGACTTTTCTCTTTGAAAAAGGCCTTTTGCTTCTGTTTACTATCATTGAGAAGCTACTGGCAACGTCTGTTCCATCAAGGAAAATGGGAACGGGATGCTTAAATTCGAGTCTGGCTAGGAATTTGAGAAGGAGATGTGGAAGCTTCTGAGGATTCTGCTTCTATAATATGTATGAAATCAGAATTAATCATGGGAGTAATTTGTGATTTAAAATACCGGAAAAGTTCGTCGGTCGCACTCTGGTATGTTGTACGATTGTATGATTGAGAAATGCGAGAAACGGTTGGGGCAGATGCGAGAGTTGAGCCTTGGGCGTTCTCGGAAAAGTAACTCCTTCAAGTGTAGTTAAGATAGGAAAATGATCGCTGCCACCCATATATCCATATACACTTCAACTATGGTTTGCATACAGAGCAGAACTGAGGATGGTGATGTCGGGTGCACTGGGATGACCATTGAGGTTCGGGAGTCGAGTAGCAGTCCCATTATTTGCGACGAGGTGAGTTGTATGGTCCAGTTCAGCGAGAAGATTCCGGACAGCTACACTGGTGTAACGATTGCCTCATTTTACACTTTTACAGTTTAGATCCCCCCAATGACACAGGGACCTTGGATTGAAGTAAATAATTGTTGCCAGAAATTAGTTGTAGCGGGCTGTCAGGTGGAGCGTAGATGTTGATAAAAGTGAGTCCAGCACAAAGCACTCCCAGAACTTGAATTTTTGTTGAGCCGGTTAGTGGAAGTGTTGAGATGACACGAGCCGGTAAAGAGGTGCAGATACCCAAGGCGATTCCACCCTAGCGGTCATGCTGAGGAATCGCGTCCAGTCGGGAGTCGTCGTTTTGGAGGAAGAACGTGGCGATGTTCATCGTGGATCTCTATTTCTTTACGAGAGAGAGGTCGTTATGGTTTGGGAGAATAGTGGTAAAAAATGGTGTTAGCTTTCGTGGGAGAGGAAGTAAGTGGGTGGAGCTCGGGCGTGAGCTGCTGAGGTAGCACAACTAATTATTATTATTATTATTATTATTATTATTATTATTATTATTATTATTATTATTATTATTATTATTATTATTATTATTAATAATAATAATAATAATAATAATAATAATAATAATAATAATAATAATAATCGTTTATGTACTGTAAAAGAAAAATATGAACCGTTAAGTAGTAGATTTTATCTGTTGTTTTTTTGATATCTTCTAACAGTAATAACAAACTACTTGTAAATACGCAATGATTATCAAGGACAATGGCATATTAATGTAAGGACTACTCTGCAGACTAGCAATAAATAACAGATAAACAATAGTTGCAAAAAAAAAAGTAAATGACTTGGGCACGTCAGGGGACATCCACATTGCGCATTATGTTCGCGAGAATATAGGGACGCATTGAGACTAGCAAAGAGCGTGGTGTTATCATGTTCGTTTGGCTAATTTTAATAAGGTGAGCCTGATTTATAAAGTTGTTAAAGTCATATTATTACTTCAAGGGCCGTACGATGGAGGCATTAACGTTAATATTATTGGCACTAATGAGCACTTACTTGCTCTAACGGTTAACCTCATTTTTGATATGATTCTTAGAAGTGGGCGTGTTGGCATGCAGTTAGAAGACATGTATCCATTATTTAAAAAGCACACGTTATCTGTGAAGTACTAACGATTTGCGTCACTATCGAACACTAACGTAGCACTAGCGACGTTTAAAGTCGAAATTGGGGTCTGACGTAAGTGGCTTGTCAACTTCACGGACATCATATTTTCCTTGAATGCGAGAATTTTGCGCCCTACCAAAAAAAAATAGGGAAAAATGCGCCTGCAATATATTTGCACTGGGATGTTTGCGCCCTACCCCAAAAAGAGGAAAAACTGCGCCGGCTATATATTTGCACTGGGATGTTTGCGCCCTACAATTCAACTTATTTTTGTATTGTGTAAAGTAACTTCCACTCACACTTGAACTAGGCTTGCCTCCCAGCGTCTCAGTGAGTTACTCCATCCGTTATAATATTCCGAACAAATGAAAAAAATACAATTTTAGTTCACTAAAGGGCAATCCATACAAATAAAATTTTTCATTATACTACGATATTTACAATAAAAGTATAAATGACTGATATATAATTATTTATTAATATAATCAAAGAGTATAATTTAATCTACAAAAGGATATTTGGCTCTATCCAGATATCTCTGTTCACAATCCTTGCGAGTTGTTTGGCTTTTCAGGGCACAAAATATAGAAAAAAAATGTAA
Source organism: Thermobia domestica (assembly GCF_964235325.1). NCBI lineage: Eukaryota > Metazoa > Arthropoda > Insecta > Zygentoma > Lepismatidae > Thermobia > Thermobia domestica. The sequence continues at coordinate 46,470 of NW_027656848.1, forward strand.
AGTGAATGTAAAATCAGTTCAGTAATATTATCAAGAAAACTATGTACAATGGGTTTACTTGCTGGAACTACACTTCAAACACACAATTGCGTTCAGTCGTTCTTTCAGAAAAAATGTTCCTGGGGGCACACTTAGTATTCCGGAGGGGGGTCACTGCTGGTACTATTCTATTTATTATTTAATTATAGACGTATTTTGGTCTCCTCCGAGGGGGCACTCTGAGAGCTCTGGGGAAGCCAGTGTTCCCCCAAAATCAGCTCTGGAAGAAGCAGTGATTGGGTTGATCCGTTGTGTTCTTTTGGCTTATATTGAAGTTTATTCTCCCCTTATATAGCCACATTGAAAATAAATCACAAATGGCATGGCTGTGGGGGAAGGATTTTTTATGCTGTAATGTCAGCCCTCCCGAGCAAATGTGTAAGCTCGAATAGGTTCTTTTATTTCGCAGGGCTCAAACTTCCCGGTGGAGGTACATCGCAGGCGCAATTTTCCCTGTTCTTGAGGTAGGGCGCAAATTTCCCAGGCGCAAAATTCTCGACACCGTTCGAATGACCTCGGAAGACTATATCTTTTTCAATATTTTTAAATATTCTTTTACTCGAGATTTCTTCATAGCTTCTTATTAAAATACTTACTAACATATCCTCATTTTATTGTCCTAACCAATCAATATGGGTGTGATGTCAGTAAAATATTTAGATTGATCGAGCCCCTGGTGGTAACCACAGTATTTCATATCAACCCGCCCATTAGAAATCTTGGCTAAACGAACCAATATATGTTGCCAATAAAATAGTTTAGAATGATTGAGCCCCTGGTAAATAATCACAGTATTGCGTGACATACCCTCCTTTCCTATTACTATATTCTAGCTACGTGCCTGACTCAGCTAATTCTCTACATTCTTTACCAAGCACACATTTTCTAAAGCGGAAAATGCTCTCTAAATACCTAAGCTCATTATTTTCAGCAGATGCACAAATTGGGTAACATTCAATCTACATGAATGTTATATATATCGATTACTGGAAACCGCTTCTCGTTATCTTTTACCATATTTACTATATAATGATTTACTTTAAAACCGGAAATGGTTGATTTGTACCGCTTCCGGTTTGAATATTACATTCATCAGGGATCTCGATTCTTAACTATTGACTCTACATCGTGGCCAAAATTGATGGTAATCCATCAGATAGTTCTTGAGACTGTTTGTTTCACTGACGGACAGAATGAATATATGGCTATAGAGTTTTGATAAACTAAATTCGTTAATGAGTGATGATGGAACAAATATAAGAAAGGGAACCAAGAGTATCATCGGGAAAACTTTCGAACACAAAATTAGCCATAGAAAACCCACATGTCCAGGGTTAGAATACCATAGATGAAAACTCTACCACTGAGTCATCAATCACCCGCTTATTAGTTTTGTTAATTATTATATTAATATAAATTAATGAATGCCTGCTTATGTTAATTATTGAACAATTACATTGTATACTTCGTAAAGTCAAAAATTATAAATTTGTATTTACTGTACATAGGTATGTTGACAATAAGCGAATGCTATTAGAATATTTGTTAAGATTTCTTTTCCTTCACTGCCTTTCGTCTGGTTAAAAAATAGTTTGCAGTGGTTTGGAGCAGCTGCAGGTGGGAACACGATAATGTTTGAGAAATACCGGCGACTTTTTTGTGTGTGAAAATAAGACCTTCCTCATAAAGCAGTAAATAACTGCAGTAGCAATTGTCTACGTAAGTGATAAAGACACATCCAACTACAAGAAACTAATACAAGTATATATATATATATATATATATATATATATATATATATATATATATATATATATATATATATATATATATATATATATATTCATTATTATGTTTTTCTTTTAACAGCTACTAGCTAGGGATGGCCAATTCCAGAATTTTTACTTTCCGGAATCCGGAAAGTAAAATCGGAAAAATTCCTGATTTTTTCTAAATTCCGGATTTTTTCCGAATGTCGGAATTTTTCCGTTCCGAAATTCGGATTTTTTCCGAAATCAGGAATTTTTCCGAATTCTGGAAAGTAAATTTTCCGACTAAGGAAAACAAAATGTCCGGAATCCGGATTCCGGAAAATTTTGGCCATCCCTAATATACAGTGTGTCTCCTGGACTGTACGCATTATGTACGGTCTTACAATAGTTATATATTTTAAGTGTCAAAGCACTGCACCCATTGTGGCAGTGTCAATATTTTATTGACAACTGATCAACAACTTGCTTCAACCAGTTCTAATAATGCTTTGGTCGATGACTTCCAGTTTCGTCGTTCACTAAAATAAAGATACCTAGCTAGTAAATGTGGATTGCCAACAATAAAGATGCATGTGTTTCAGCTAGTCAATGTGCAATATAATCGCTCTACATAAGACATCATCCAAAAATACTGCATGACAAATTGTCTTCAGTTTTGGTTGTGCACAGGTAACTGCTAATACTACATAGTAAGTGAATATATGCCGTTCAAGAATAATGATAACTTCAGTTTTGATGATTAACAGGTCGGTGATGTATTTTTTTAATTTTTTTTATTGTCTCTTATTCTTAAAACTGTATTTTAAAATATTTGTCAGTAGGCTCTAATACTTTATTGTACATATTTTCGAACTAAAACTATAAACATGTTTGGATACAGTACAAAAAAAGAAGAAGAAGAAAAGAAAAGAAAGAAAGCAGAGTACTTTGACAAGAAGTTTTATTCTACGGTAATAAGGCGGTTTCGGAATCTAGCAACACTGAGTAGCAGTAAAAAGAAAAAAAATCTGACAGAGGCAACACAATAAGTGCTGCAAAATAGATTTATTATTTCCTGTGGCGTGAGTGGATTTAAAAGCAAGGTATACCGTTGATTGTGATATAAGTGTGCAGCATAAGTGGTTGTAATCAATATGAACGTTTCTAAATTGATTTAAGGAAGCTTTCAAGGTATATAACATAGAGTTTCATGTATTTTAAAATATAAACCAGATTTTACTTTTCCGCTCCTTAGAAGAAATGTATGTTGTTTTTGCCTTTTGAACATACTTTGTTTCTTGTATTCAATTGAAAAGGATGTTCATATGTAAAAGCTGTGACTGAATTATGGAAATGTGATGAATGATATTGATAATGCATGGAATGTGTGCTATGTAAGTGTTCTCCATGTAAATTGTCCTATTGAGGAAGAGGAGAAAGTAAATCCATGCAAGGCCAATTAACATCTGGAGAGTGCTAATTTCTATTGTGGAAACATTCGCATATGTTTGTGTGTATTTTGTGCGTGCAGTTTTACTATACGGATCCATAGTATATGTAGTAATAGGATTAGGGGTAGAGGTAGCAGTAGGAGTAGGAACGGGTTAGAAACCCTGCAGGGGTTCGTTGGGTTCTGTTCTCGACATGAAATGGGCAAATTAAGACTTCTCCAAATTTTTCCGTACATTTTACAATCTATGGATCCGTATAGGAAAACTGCACCATTTTGTGATGTAGATAGCTTTAAATTAATTGATTTTTTTTTTTTCAAGTTCTAACGTTACACCAAGGCTAAGTAAGAGAGTGATGACTAGATAGATGGTAATAATGAAATTACGAGAGTTTCGGGGAATATTGGAAAGCCCGACGAAAACCAAAGCATACTGTGTTTACCCATGACATTGCTCATTTAGCGCGGGCTGAGATCGAACCAAGAACTCGACGAACTAGAACGTTCCGCACTAAACTATTGTGACCCCTAGTAAATAATACCAGGGGATAGGTTAGGTGGCCAATGTTCAGTTGAAGGGGGACTTTTTTTTTTTAATACGATTTCGCTTATTCTGTGTGTATTAGGTTAAGGCTATCTACTTCCTCATTGCATTCATATTCCATTGTGTGCGCTTCGAGTAAGTACCGTACATTCTGTACAGCATTACTTATGGGAAGGTTCTTGAATGCTCGTTTGTACACATAGGTGAAAGTGGTTGAATATTCAGGTTGGTTCCTTACCAAAGCTCAATGCGTAGTAATCCCGACCGAGCGATAGTGAGTAAAGGCGGGTTAGTAGCTGGGTTGGTTACTTTCTTTATTACAGCTTAACGAATATGGTCCAATGTTCTAAAACCCTGCCATTCGCATTTCTACAAAGTGTACTTTTATTCAATTCTTAATTGAGATACAAATCAAGGGTTAAGTGCTGTATCGCCGGACTAGTTTGGAAGAAAAAAAAAATCTTATTCTTCTCTCTTAATCTTCCAAGCATGGATGTCAATTCCGTATAATTAGTGAAAACAACTAACAGCTCTATAAATATTCATAACTTCCTATCTACGTCCTTACAAAGTACTTTCTCGTAATGTCTAGGGTATTTTTGGCTCATATCAAAGAATATTAAGTGAAATTTCGAGAAATTAAATAGGAGATTAATCGTTTATTTACAAATAGAATACTCTAATTAAAAGATAGGGTACTAACTTTAACTCAGGATGCCACTCCGCCCTATATGCACTCTATCTTCCTTCTTACCCTTCCCCAATAACTAATGGAGAAAGGAAGTATTTTAATCTAAACTCTAGAAATCCTAATTTCCTTATTAATCAAATTTCTCTCTATTATAGTAGGGACCTGTGGAAAATACGGTTTACAGAATTCAGTTACTCCTGGACCGTACTCCTTGCTCTTAAAGACGGGACCTTGACTCAAAAGGTCACTGTCTGGCCTAAACCTGTCTCTGGGACTCCAAATTTAAGTCCACAAAGGATTCTATCTAGCTTAAGCATATAATTATATAGGATAGGTTTGGTATTAGGGATAGGATTGTCAGCCTTTACTCACGGCTCTAAATTTCTTTACACTCAAGGAAATAAAGTAATTTGGTTAAATACTCACTCTAACACTCTCTTAAATGAAAGTTGCAGTGAGAAGATCTCTAAACTCTTACAGCACCTAAATATGCTATAATTACAAAAACAAGGGATCGAACCCAAACGCATTTGGATTTCAAATTAAATGTTCCTCCACCACTAGGACGGAACCAAAACCTCGAGTCTATACGTGCGTCACTCACCTCCGCCATAGACCCTTAGGAAGCTTAAATACTCCCATTCTAAACAAGCAATAGTAATCCAATAGCCTCTGTTATAGGCGTAGGATTAAGCATCTAAAATAGCAACTTATTTCCTAACTCCCTATCATTTGTATATCCTACCTCACGGCCAAAGCTCAATTGCTTAAGCGGGCATCTGTAATGTAGTAGAATCACTATTCTCTCTACATACAGTATCTAACTAGAGGGGACTCCCTCCAAACTGCACTATTCACTTCCAGTGCAGCGGACTGGCTGGCCAAGATCCTACATTCAGGAATCCTCATAACGCACAGCAACGAAGATAGGGGAGGCAGCCTTTTTATACGTTTTGGCCTGCTAAAGAAAATAGCAACAAAAAAAATCTTTAGAAAGTTTTTTAGCGCCAACTACTCGAAATGGAAAATTCCCAGTAAGGGAGACTGAAATCCAATGGATTTAGCAGCTAGCCTCCTCGACAGGCTTCTAAAGAAAAAATTAGCATGGAAAAAGCAACGATAGCACTAGCTAAACTGTAAATAATAATATGGTTAATTCTTAAATAATAGGGGATGATGCTCTAATATATATATACATAAATATACAATATAAATTGAATAAATATTTCCTTACACTAATAATAATAAATTAAATGAATAGATATATACCATTAAATTAATATACTCCAGGCCTGGATTTCTAACCTATAAATAAACACAATTATTAAATAGAGCAATATTTAAATTATATCATTTATATTTGAATCTAATATCAGCAAGGTCGGAAGACGTACCTTGCAAGTTTTAGGAAATTTACTGAGTCAATTGAAGAATTATTTAAGTTTTTGAGGAAGAATGTTAAGGGGAATAGTAAAAGTTAAGAAAGTGATTGTTTTTTATGTAAGCGGCACTGTATGTGAAGGTGGGTGGGCTATTTTGCGGAGAGGTACACTTGTTATGGTATAGTGGCGCGTAAGATGGTGTAGAAATGGCTCGTGTACGTCAAGGCTATGACATAGATTGTAAAATGTGGACAAAAATTTGGGCAAGATTGTAAAATGTGGACAAAAATTTGCCTATTTCATGTCGAGAACAGAGCCCAATCAACCCCTGCGGGACTTCTAACCCTTTTCTACTACTACTACTGCAGCTTGTATTGTGAATCGTATAGTAGAACTGCACGACTAATGTAGCGTAATGTAACGTAATCCAACCAGTATAACCCAATGCAGTATATTTTGGATTTTTTTTTTTTAATTTATTTATTTTGAAATTGGTTCAGCGATAGAGCACTAATGCCCAAATCAATTATACTTCTCTTTCTTCAGCTCATTTCTTCTGTAAGTAAGGGAAGCGTAATTGAAGAACGTAAGAGAAGTACATTTTGTAGAAATGCGGTGGGGAAGCGCACATAAGGGAACATGAATATAATGATGCAAGTAATTAGCCATAACCTAATATTAACAATTCCCTAAAGTGGTTCTACTTATTGATGTGCAGCTGGAACAGGTATTATAAGTTTACCTACAGGTTCATGTGGCTGCCATCAACAGAACCTTGCTTTTGGGCAAATGTCTAGTTGAAGGGGGGGGGGGGGGGGCGCAAAATTTTGGATGCTATCTCATTTTTGTTTGCGTGTGTTTGAATGGGAAGGGGGGCGTAAATTAGTTAAATCCACTGAAGAAAAATCTTGGTTTCACAGTAGGATTGCGCAAATAATAAAAATATGTCGGGATCTTACACACCGTACATATATATTAAGCTAGAAATACGAAGTGGGAACTGCTGTTTACCACATAGTACGTCAGTAGAAAGAGAGAAGAAATTAAGTGCTATGTCAGGGCAGTGTACAAAGTGATCGTACAAGTGTCGCAAAACTCTGTACCACACGAGGCATGTATTTTATGCCATATAAAGTGTTTTTTTTTTTTTTTCCTATATCGTCGTTTATGCGTATACCTACTGTCGCTAACTCGCTTGCTCTTACAGACTCATCACCTCATTATCGCTAGAGCTCCCCTACTGCGCTCCTTTTCTGACTTATGTAACTTTCGTGCATTTTAGTGGCCACCTAGTACAAGTTGGTACGTGTTTTATGCACTGTAGCTTTTATGCCATACGTCCACACTGTGATTATATTTAGACTTCCTGAAGTCAATGTGCAACTAATAATGGACATCCTCATTTAGTGGATGTTATGCTAAAAGAAATATAAATATGCCCCCATAGAATGGGATAGCTGTTTGAGTTTTGTGGTTTTTAATATCCAAGGGACATGTTGTTTGTTAGGGGGATCACCTTGAAGTACCTTTTAAAGTTTACGTAATATTGTAAGGATTCATTATTTTAGTAACGAATTATCCAAACAAGAGGTTCAAAAGTTCGATTTATCCACGATTTTTTTATCATTGTTTTTAATACAATTTTCAGGGGGAATAAACTTTTGTTCGAATTATCCAAGTTCGAATTGAAAAGAGTGCGCTGTAGATGCGTACGCAAGTGGGAAAGAGCAAAGGAAGCATGGAAATAAATAAAAAAAAAATCTGTGATTAACAATGAAAAGTAAACGCTGGAAATGAATCAGGAGCAATTGAGCGGTGTTATGCAACAATCATTCAACCCACAACGAGTCACTTTTGAGGAAATCGCAGTTATAAGTTCTTCGACCCCATACGGTATTACCGTATGTGGGTTGACTTTTCTCTTCATTGATGGCAGATTGATCGCAAGCGCGTTACCAGGATTTTTTGTATGTTCCTTACATATGTTCGAACCCTCCAGCAGGGTTAACTCATTTTTTAAAAATTGTGTAGGTTGACTGGTTGTTGCATAACATCGCCCAATTGTAAGGTATACTAAAGTAGCAACAGGTAAGTGTTAATTCAACGTTGAAAACAGGTCAATGATCCAGGGCCGCCAGCCACGTAAGATAAGTCCTCAGTCCTCTTAAAATCTCTTCACTCAATAATGTCTCTCCCTTAAGAAATACTTTCTAAGACAGTAAGGGTGCGTCTCTTACTAGAAAAAGTTCATATTTCCCCTTCTGTAGAAACCTAGTACTGGAAAGAAGTACCTTCGTATGTGTTGTAATTTTTGATGTCTCAGGAACATGTATTTGATAGGGATCTCCGCTCGCAAGCTCCCCACTAAAAGTTTGTTCACACAATACTATAGTAGGCCGTTGGTTATAGTGCGGCTGTTGGTTGGCACGAGAAGGATTATTGTTTTCGTTATTTCTGAATAATGCGTAGTTTTCAATACCTAACAAAAGGTGCTAATTTTGTGCAATAATACAATAGAGCTGCATATGTATCTAGTAAGGAGCATGAAAACAAGAAATATTTGAGATTAACAGTTAAAGAGTAAACGACGGAAACGGTAGGGTATATTTACTAACAAATGTAACAGAACGTTGAAAAGGTTGATATAGGTTCTTATGGGCCTAATCTGGAATTGGCAACTGCGGAAGATTAGCCTAGCAGAGCAGAGTAGGGTAGGGTAGAAAGTAGAGTAGGATAGGAATAAGTACAGAGTAGAGCAAGATCAGATTAGTTTGGGAAACTTTGGCCCACTTTTCGTTAAAATTGTGTGTGTAATTTCTCGTGTTCGCGTAAGAATACCGCAGCTAAAGTAGGCATTGTAAAGTGCACCCAAACCTGTTTCCAGTGTTATGTTCTTAATTGTGATTATGTTAATATACCTTGCCAACAATTCTGTTTCATGCCCTTCCTTCGCTCGTGAGTGTTATGCCAAAATATTCGTTATTTTCATGCTTTTTTTCCCACTAAATACATGTGCATCTATATTGTACTACTGGGCAAAACAGCGTCTTTAAACTGTTAAGTGTTTCAAACTTGAACGAAATACGAAATGAAAGACTTAATATAGTGGGTTTGAGTGAAGTGCTATGGTTAGGAAAAGGTACATAGCTTAGTATCGGGAAATTACACAGTATTCTATTCTATACTTGAAATACCTTTCTTATTAGCGAAATACCACAAGTGACCGTGTTTTGCATTTAGACCCATGTGTTGACGACAAGCAACGGAACAACAACAACAACAACAAAAAAAAAAAAAACTTTTTTCCCTAATACTTTGCAACGAGAATCTGATGATTAAATTACAATTTCTTGCAACACTTCAAAAGAAAGAGAATTCTAACTCGTGGCGAAAGTAAATTATACTCAAGATTCATCAAATATTTCAATATATAATACGAGTAGAAAGCCTTAGTTGTAGCAATCTTTTCATATACTCTCTGACAATAGTTACAAAAGCAATAGATAGTACCACAACCTGTTGTATATTTGGAAAAGTAACTTTTCATATTTGGACGAGTCTTCATCCTTTTTTCTTGGGTTTTGTTGACTCCACCTAACACAACGGTAACAGGGTGGCCACTCACCTGGAAAACCGGGAAAAGTCAGGGAATTTTTTAATTCTGGAAAAGTCAGGGAATTTTGATGAAAAACATGGAATTTTTACTCGGGAGAAAATTTACGTTCTGCTGTATTTCTAGCCATTTAGCCGGTTTATTTATATACAAAATAGCTTTGGTCGCTGGGGGCTTCGCCCCCAGATTTCTCCTTCCTTCCAGGTTTCGTTTATCTAGCTCTACTGGTTTGGGCTGCGCATACTTTCTTCATATTCTTTTGTCATTTAGTGCTGCCCATGAATTGAGCTGGAGCGAAATCGGGACCATTTTGTAATTAACACACTTGTTTAGTTCGATGGCTGCTTGATTTCCAGAATTCGCTCGGGGCTGCGCCCCTGCATCCCGTTTTGGTGGTCACGTGATTAATATAAAGGCTGAACGATAGTTGAGTATTTCTGCCGGAAGAGTTCCGAATGTGTGTCGAATTCCACAAAATGTGTGGAATTTTGGTTAATGCGTGTATTTCTATGTGGAATCAAAAACTGTGTGGATTCCACATGCATTGTACTCAGTGGCGGCAGTACTTTTTGCGCCACACGATTAATTGGCCATGCTTTTTTACAGATATTTGACCTTTTGACCACCAATTTGAAGTAATGGCATTCCCCTCCCC
>NW_027656849.1:0-56554 GCF_964235325.1 Thermobia domestica
GGGGTACATGCAAAAGTTTCCAGCCTTGACATTGAAATACGCGCCACTGGTAGTAAGCTGTTAATGGCATACGGTGCCATCTATGGAAGAAATAATGAATTAATTTCAATTGTTCGGCTGCGTCAGTTCGTTGGAGGCAGTCTTTTGAATCATTCGCTGTGTTTTGAGCTCGCTTCCTCCATAACAATGCTCCAGTCTACACAGCTGTTGTTGCCAAAGCTATAGTGCTAAACCTGAGCTGTAATGTGGGTGATGAATCTCCTCGAATCTTTGTAGTCTTGACAACAATAATAGCTGTGTGAACTGGAGCATTGTCATGCGGGATACAAGTTCAATGCACAGCGAATAACTTAAATGACTGCTTCCAAGGAATTGACGCAGCTAAACAGTTGAAACTGACACATTATTTCTCCCACTGTATACTATGAACAGCTTATTATCTGTGGCATAATATTTCAATGTCAGACCAGAAACATTTGGAAACACCCTCGTATTCAGCAATTGAGCATTACCCTCTCATGGCCTTTACCCATCCGGCCTCAGGTACACATTTTATAGATTCTGACTAACCCTTGAACCATATTGGAACTATGGTAGAATGTGAAAATAAATTACTGCTTCCCGTACACTGGGTGCAGAACAAATAGCTGCCCAACTGCCAAGTAAGTGCCTTACAGTCCACGCCACCATGGCTCTGTCATTCTTGCCGTACTTAATTTAATTAATAATTCGCATTACAAGTTCTACAAATATTACTTCGTAAGGAAAGATAAAGGTTAAGAGGTTATTCTCAAATCTTTCAGTTTTACACTATATTACAAGTTTAAACAATTGACATTTCATGTTTTTCCTTGCTTTTAAAAAAAACATAATTTCATTTCAGAATATGGAAAATTTCACTACTTGTTACTTCTGCTATGCGGAGCTGTGTACTTCAACAGTGCAATAGGAATCACTATTCTATCATTTGTATTGCCATCAGCACAATGCGACTTCCGGATGGCGTCAGAAGATAAAGGATGGCTAAATGCAGCACCTCTTTTAGGTGAGTTATGTAGTCTTCCTCATCTATAAATGCAATTATCTTTGGTTCTTAGTGTGATTTTTCTCTAAATAATTTCTGAGATATATATATATGTTCTTAGTCATAAGCGCCGGCGAAAATAAAATATTAGGGGGGGACGGAGTACTCAAGGTTGTCAACGAGACGAGACAAAACAGTGTTTTTTGAATACAGAGATGTATTTTCCAAGATTAGTCGGGGTATACTTTCGGGGTAGTCTTTCCTGAACCACTGTCTGCCCTCCCTCCGAACTAAAATAAAGTGCTATTACAATACATGTTGCTTAACCCAACGTACACCAAGGTGGGTTAAAAACTGCACACTTTTATTAGGATAAGAATTTTTATGGGTGTTTCTTTAGTATCATATCATAACTTAGGTTCTGTGTCGAAAAGAATATAAATTTTAATTTCGGGCATTCAATATTTATTTCTAGAAAATAACCCAAAATTAATATATACAGTAAAACCTGCCTTCAACGGACCCTTTATTAAACAGAAAACTGTGTTAAAGGGAAATATTTCATGGTCCCATGGATTTTGGAGTAAAAGACATGTAAAAGTCCCTTCATTAAGCGGAAACGGTGTTATGCGGAAAACGGAAAGCAAAATAAACCTTTAACGGAAAATTCTGAGTTTCAGACTACATCGTTTAGAAAATTTTTAAACATCCTGTGAGAGGGTAAACATATACTGTCTGCGATAAATACTTCGTTCTTTTGTTAAATCTTTATGGGCAGTGTTGACCTTCGTCAATCACTACTCATATTCAGCTCCCACAATTTTTCGCTAGTCCTACGTAGCATGTCAGCTGTCGTCTTCTTTGTAGGCGTACTTCTGTTCCGCTTGTGTAGCAACTAGCGACAGCCAACAAAAATGAGAAGAAAACTGACAAAACAAAGTTCTGGAAAAAAGGAATTGAGGTAAAGCAGAAGTTATATATCTCTATCACGTGTCGTGAAAACAAGGAGGAAAGAGTTCAGAGGACTTTCAAAATTCCAGAGAAAGCTTTTCTGTGTCTTGAAGTATACCGCAGCCAAGTAGTAGCAATGTATGCAAAAAATCCTGCTTGAGTGTTGGGAAAAATAAAGGAAAGTGTGCACAGCATATTTTGTGTTTATTTTAAGTTTTTTGGGTATTAATCCGTAGAAGGAAAAAGTACTGTAATTGAACAAGTTGTGTACATCAATATATTTTCTCATTATGACCGTTATAAGCATATATATTTTTTAACGGAAAGGTCTATCTCCATTAAGCGGAAACCTGTCTTTAACGGAAATTTTTGCGAGTCCCGCTCGATTCCGCTGAAGACAGGTTTCACTGTATATATAATGGACATAAAATACCCTCCCTTGGTGTAACGTGTTACCATCATGTGCATGAAGTTATATCCAGTTAAAGTTGAAGATTCTGATACTAGGCGTCGCTACGGGTACAGCTGACGCAAAGCGTCGTATCCTAAACGGAAAAGACATGCTGGTTTCAGAGTAATGATATTAAAAGAGGAATCCTACGTACAGCAAGGGTGTTACGCGTTACACCGCACACCAAGGAAGGATTAAAAAATGTCCACAACATAAATCATTATTTTCTGTCCCAGAAGATGTAATATTAGTCTCCATTATGTACTAACTATAAACTAAGATAGCTGAAGGCACAAAATACAGAAACATATTACATTTTCTGATTTATGTGGTGGACATTTTAAAACCGTCCCTTGGTGTGCAGTGTTACGAGTAATCCCTTGGTGTACGTAGGGTTAAGACGTAAATATGAAGAGAATGATCATCTATGCTATCCATCCATCCACCAAAGTACAGAATTTTCAATGTACTTTCATATGTATAAATATATAGATGAAAAGAGGGGATTATGGAAAAGCAGTGTAACTTCTCTGTTTTGTGCTGCATTCCTTCGATGATCACTGAAACTATTTGTATAAAGACAGTGCAAGACGACATAACGTTGAAAGTTTTTTTGTTAAAGCTGTAAAAGTGGTGAGGGAGAAAAGCTTAATTGTGTAGGTGTCAGAAACTTTTACGATTAGTACAGCAGCTGTTACTCTTACTTTCGTCTATTGTGCTGCCAAAATGTCTTGAGCCGTGGCAAAAATGTGAACTAAAGCTCACAACCCGACAAACCCACGCGTTGAGCCAATAAGGGTTCATAAGTTTCTAAGCGAGAGAGCCTTAGCGAAAGAGAGTGGAATTCCTTCAGCCGATAGCAGAGCCTGAAACGGAAGACTAGGTGTCAAGTAAATGTGGTATATCTATAGTGTTTCAGCCGCGGACATTTTTCTTTCTTTCTTTTTTTCTTCTTGCCATCCGTATTCATTCTACATTACGTTTCATTTCGTATACAGCTCGCTGAACCCTCTCCAACGTTATAATTGTCAATGCTGTAGTCCTAAAATTTTCAGAGGGTATATACGCTGTTTTGTGATCATCTATGATTGTCATAAAAGACATAGAAAGCATTTTTTTAAAATGAAAACGCATATATTAATTCAACTAAAATATAAAGGATACATTACTGTTTTATAGTCTAAAAGCACTTCATGGCATCTTCTTGATGACACTTCTTACACTACTTCTTCAATTATTATTATTATTATTATTATTATTATTATTATTATTATTATTATTATTATTATTAAATAAATGAATATTCAAAATTATTTAAAGTGATTAAGCTAAATCGAATCTTAAAAGTCAATATGACGTCCAGATTATTAGAAAAGATAAACAAATCCAATCTTCCTTTCGTTTTTAAATCTTAATTTTTCAATTCAATCAAATATTATTAGTTAAAGAAAAAGGAGAAATTAATAAATTTTCGTTCAACTTAATGTTTTTACTTTTTCTCCTTACAGGTATGGTTATGGGCTCGTATTTCTGGGGTTCCTTGGCTGACGTAAAAGGAAGGAAGTGGCTTCTTTTCGGAGCTCTAATGTTGGATGCAGTATGTGGCTTCGCATCAAGTATTTCCCAGTATTTTGGGTTATTCCTCATCTTCAGATTTTTCAATGGATTTGCGTAAGTCATTGTTAACATTATTTAAGGAGACAGACTACTAAATATTTTTCAAACGCTAACAATTTTTCTTTTGCCAGTTTTTCGTAAGTGAAAAGTGATATTGAAATGTAACTTACCACAGTAATAGATAATGTTATTCTACACCCGAAAATACGAATCGGAAGAATTTTCAGTGTTGCCATGCATAGAAATTACAGTGTGACCAGAATTTGAATTACCCAAAAATCTAGGTTATGGCAGCGATTAGAAAAATGAACTCAACGGCAATTGATGACTTATCATGCTGTCTGTGTTCCTTGTTAATTACTTTTTAAATAATATTTGTATTTTAATTCTACTGTTTATTAAAAAAATATTTATTTTGTACTCTTTATTAAGACAAATATTTATCTTGAAAAATATTTAGTAGTCTGCCCCCTTAATAAGAAACTTAACCATTTAGTAACTTTTAAGGAATGTGGTTTACCAAAGCTCAATTATGTATTTATAGTCTTCCCATGTATCCGTCCGTCCGAATGACAATGAATCTCAAGAAATACTTGGCGGATCACCATTAATTTTAGCTCCTATGTAGAGATTCAAAAGCTAAGAAGAGAATTCGTTTGAGAAGGTGATATTTAAACCGGAAGTGGTAGAAATAAACCATTTCCGGTTTTAGTGTTCATAATTATAGAGCAAGAACTGTGATAAATAGCGGGAAACTGTTTTCTGCAATCGATTAGGCGTCCTAAGAATAAATTTCGTCTCCATCTTTAGATTTCTAGATAAAAATTACCGAGCGAAGTAGCTCAAGTGGTAGGGCGTTGGCTTCGCATTCGACAGGTCATGGGTTTGATTCCCGCTGCCGAGCATCCTGACTGGGATTTTCCAGGTTATACCTCAGTCCTACTAGGCAAATGCAGGGATATTACCTACTAAACAGGCCCTGGCCCAAACTTACCCACATTCTTTCTATTGTTATTGTTGTTGTTAGATACCCAGTATAAAATGGCTTCTGATCTGTACTGTATCTGGTGATAGTTAAATAAATAAATACATCCGGGAATAATAGAGATCCACTACAACTGTTGGTTTCACATAGATCTACATATAGCCAAAGGGATAAGAGATAGCGAGAAGCGGTTTTTTGCTACCAATTTTAACGTTCAAAGAATGAGTACCAACTTCTCTCTTAGGTCTCAATTCAATCCGAAAGTCGCTGCAAAATCAGAAATCAACCATTTCCTATTTTAACGCTAATTGCTGTAGAGTAAAAACAGTAATCAGGACACGGATCTAGGACGAATTCTTGCAGGTGGTGGTGAAAGATTCTGTTTTCTGTCACCGGGCTTTTGCAGCACTGGTGGTTTTGCCGATGAATGACCCTTCTCCCTCCCCCTGGATCCGCCTATGATTGTAATAGATAGCGAGAAACGGTTTTCTGTAATCAATTAAGCCTTTTAAGAATAAATTCCATCCCCACTGTAGTCTCTCAACTAAAACCGGAAGTGGCACAAGTGTACTTCCGATATCAACGTTGATCGCTGCAGAGTAAAAACGGTAATTGATAGCGAGAATTGGTTTTCTGCAATCAGTTAAGCACCCAAAGAATAATCTTCACTCTGTCTCTACTAAAACCAGAAGTGGTAGAGATCTAGTATCACTTCTGATTTCAATATTAAGACAATGTCACGCCAAAGAAACCAAACACTTACACTTGTTGTACACGTGACACGGCTACTTTGTTTATTACTATTTGAATGACAATTAATGTTCTTAGTGCTGTTGTGAATTGTGAATACAATTACAAGTCAGCAGGTGTAACATTGATTCGTAGAAGCGACCACCAGAATCTGAGAGGACTTAATCGCAGCAAAGAAGTGTAAAAGCATTGTGAGTGGGTAGATGAGAAAGTTGGGTCATAATAATGGGTGCTTCAGCCAAGAACAAGAATGCCTACAGGATTTGGCAAGAATAAGCAAAATTTTCACCCTGTTTGCTGTAGATTTAGTTAACCCTCTAAAATTCCCCGATATTATAGTACATTTAACTCGTTAAAAGCTTTGTTGATGATTTAATTACTTAATTTTAAAATTACGTATATCAGTGATGACAAAATACGAGGGCCGTTTGGAAAGTAACTTCCGATTCGTAAAAAAAGAATCCATCTTCAGATCTTTCAACTCCTCATCCATCGCGCACAGTACTTCCTGTAACATAATCTCTGTGTCACTATGTCATATCACAGTCCTGTAAATTTATGAAAATTCATCGGAAAGCTCCGAGATTGTGAAATGTCGATTTTCACAAATTTTTTCCATCAATTTTCTGAATGAGTTCATCAGTGACTAACAAATGAACGAAGTCATTCATGAACAACTCCTTTATTCATTACAGTTGGTCCATACACCGCACAAAGTTCCCGATGAATAGCTGCTGCCAAACATCGTTTTACCGTAAGAAAACGTATAACAGCTCGCACCTCCCACTTGGCGGGGTTTTTATTGCAGCACACATTACGAGACGCTACAAAAGTAAAACTAGTGATCAGACAACCTTCACTCTACCACGACTGGTTGCAGACTGATCTACCGCACACGTCTGTGCAAAGATGGTGGCGCTGCTCCAACTACTTCACGCTCAGTGACCAATAAGAGGTTACTTTCCGAACTGCCTCGTACATACATGTCAATAAACGTTTGGACATTATGTTAATCTAGCTTCGTCTGACAATCAATGCGTTTATTTCTAAAATCATTCCTTAAAAACCAGTGTTAGAGAAATATCCATAGAATCCCCATTAATAATTATGTTTAATCTTATTTTTCAGCGTGTCAGGAGCCACAAGTATTGTATTTCCATATTTGGGAGAATTTCAACCTGCAAGGCTGAAAAGTACAGTTCTATGTTGGCTGCAGATGTTTTGGACTGCAGGAATTATAGCTTTACCAGGTATTTATAATTTATATAAAGACAATGTAAGATAAAGAACAAATCCTGAAATAACTGTAATGTTGTTCGAGAATCAAAGTGTATGGAAGATTCTGATTTTGACATTACTGTAATGATCATACAAATGGGAAATAGGAAATGAACTAGATAACTGGGCCTAACGAAGGATGTGATTTCAACCAAACACTACAGATCTCTCTACATGCAGATAGAAAGGATTTCTACGAAGGGCAGTAAAAAGTCCCCGGATGTAACTAATTATCACCACACTTTCAAAATAGGCTTCTTGAGAACACACACACTTGCTTCACCGCTACTGCCATTGCTAGAAACCACGCTGAAAGTTATGTTTTGGAATGTTCCGAACTTCAGCCGTCGCGTTGGTTTGGATGGCTTCTACGGTGACAAAACTGCCCTTTTTGATCCAGGGAAAAAGCCAGAAATCCACTGTTGTTAAATCCGGGATGTTCGTTTCTGCGAGCCCTTTTGCCATCGTTCTTCGGAACTTACCAAAACAGGGCTTTAAGGTGGATCACTAGGTGTTCTCTGTGCTATGCTAAACACTGCTTGAATTGTGCGGATTTGCCAGATAGTGTCGAGTGTTTACTGATTCTAGATAATAAAGGGAGTAATCATGGAATTCTGCTTAGATACTTACTGGAGAAATTATTTTTCGACCCTTACCGTAATTCCCTTTCTCAAACTGCAACCCTAAAATCCAGGAATTTTCTTATTGTCACTACTACAGTAAACGTACAAATTTGACATTCCCGCATTATGGCGCTCTGCGCAAATTTCGTGTCAAAATCTATTTCCTTAAGTGTAAATTAATATTTAAATAAAATATCAAACATAACACGAAAAACGGCCAAACAATATATCTATTTCGTAATAAGATCGTCATTTTAAAATACTTTACACATACAAATAAACATTTCGTATAACTGAGCATTTTTAATAAGATCTTACAGTAAGTGCCATCTTGTGTGCTCATTGTAAAACGAATTAAATATTTTCTTTTATTTGTTACATTTTTCGATATCAGGAGACACAACCAAATGAATCAGGGTCTTGTGTTGTAGCTGAAACATTACTCTATATTATAGTACAATATTTATAATATGTAACGTTTCATTGCGCAGTAGTTAAGGCAATGAGCTAAAATATGTACTGACTTCCGGGTGGTGATCCACCTTAAGCATTGTTTCCAGCAATGACAAGAACGGTGTAACAAGTGCGTGTGTTCTCAACAAGCCTATCTTGAAGATGATTAAGTGCATATATTCTTTTAATATAGTTACAACGAAATTCCGGGAACATTTTCATTGCCCTTCGTATTAACCACAGGGATAGGTTATTTCTGTCTGTATTTATTATAAAAACATGTTCAATGTATCTTTTAGGAGTTAAGTCATAGCTACATATTACGCTTATTTCGATTTGATAGTAATATTGAATTCATCAACCACTAGGGAGTATATGAAACTGTATCTACAACTTCTTTCATAACTATTTTTTCAGGACTTGCATGGCTTGTTATTCCTCAAGATTGGAGTTACCAATCTGCGATTTTTATGTTCAAATCCTGGAATGCGTTTGTAGCTGTTTGTGCTGTTCCATCATTGGTGATTGCCGTGTGTCTTGCGTTCCTCCCAGAGACACCAAAGTTTCTGATGGACAGTGGACAATATTCAGCAGCTCTTATGGTCTTCAAGAGGATCTACAGTATTAATACGGGAAATCCTGCAGATTGGTATCCAGTAAGTGTTCTTATTTTCCTTAAGATTATTTTCTTAGTACTTTGATACAGATAGTTTATTTTAAAAAAAAGAAAGAAATCCTTATTTTGTGCCTTGTGAACTTTGAATTAATAACTATATTAACGTATCTTTTTATAACATATTTATCACGTTAAAAATTTGTAGTCTACTTCAAATATCTTCACTTGCAAGTCTCAACTAAGTATCTGTAACGTATAGGAACTACCATCTAAAATGTAACGATTATTAACTTATTATTCTTACGCGTTACATTTAGCCCACAACTCGTGTAGATTTAAAAATATATCAACACGATTAAATTAGTCTAAATCAGTCACGTCACTTATATCTCTATTACCTTTTTATTATTCTTTTCAATAACTCACATTAATAATAATCTTCTTTTTCGGTCGTCATAGCAACCTTTAAACAACTATTTACTGTTACAGTAACTAGGAATATAGTTTATACATTTAAAACATAGATTTTCAGCTACTACGATTAAATCTTATTTCATTATATTTTAGAATCAACAACATATTATCTCTTTTCTTCTTCTTCTTCTACTCAACAGATTGTGTACTTTTACGCACCGTTGCCCAAAATCAAGATAAGAAAATTTGAAGTATTTTATTGCATAGATATACAATATCGTTGTATATCTAACCTCCTGGACGAAGTTCAAAGAGCTTACATCGTAATTTCAAACTTTAAGTTAAGATGTTCCACGAAACGGGACATCTTAAAAAGTGTGTTTTGTTTCTTTAAGTATCTCTACAATTTTCGTCACACGATATATGAACTATAAACTGTAAGCACCATATTGTTGTAACAAATTGTCACATATCCAAGCACTGGCAAAACAGTCCATTGCACAGACAAATTATACGGTACATTCACTAATGTTGATCACCTGCATCGCTGGATTGAAATAAAAACTTTAAATACACAACTCCTTACGTCATGTGTTTGGTAAAAATGACAGTAAAAATTAAATATCATTGTTGTGGGCTAATTTTGGATGTAAACGTCATCGGAACTACCACTCTTCATCTCTGCGACCCTTCTCCCTGATAATTGTTGAATATTATGAATATGGAGAATATAATAAAGATTCAAAGTATACGAGTATTTATGTGTTAGTTACTCCTTCGTTGAAGATTCTAGTGGTTGAACTATAAAACCGTATAAAATCTTTCGACATTACGTGACTTTATAGTTCTGAACATTTAAACTTAATACATTGTATTGACTAGTTGAGTGGGAACTGAGAAAAAGAGTAATTTATATTTTATTGTTTGTATTTATTTTAGATTAAAAATCTCCAGAAGGACGTACCAGTCGACAAAAATTCAAATTTTGGACATTGCAAAAAGCGTGAGAAGGCAGCATGTTCGTTGCTAGCAGATATTTGGACACAAAGCAAAGGGTTGTTCAAGTATCCAATGATAAAATGGACCGTACTTACATGCACAATACAATTTGGTTTGATGACAAGGTAAGATCATATAATTGAAATCTATTTATAAATAGTTTGAATTGTCCTAGAAATGGATTTTTTAAAATTAGATTACTCTTTGAAACACTACCTTTCGTTTCAAGAAATTTTGCCGCAATCGCTTACTCAGTTTCTATGATATGTATTTATAAACAGTAGAAAAAGTTTTGATCATTGAGTGGGATTCTCAGTAGTATAAGAGTACTTCCGTATCGCCTAAATGGCTCTACATCAGTTATTAAAATGGCGACCCTAACAGGATCATTTTCTGTCAGACCAAAGTCACTCTTACACTACTGTATTTACATTATAGGCAAGGTAGGTAACTCTCCATGACAATGTAGATGAAATTTTGTTTCGCTTTTTCAGCTGAAAGATAATTTCTTCGTAGAATGTTACTCTTCTGAAGTTATAATTTTTAAAACATTGTGGAAAGGTCTTTCAATAACAGATTATGAAGGTATTTTAGAGGAAATGTAAATATTACAAGTTTTAAAACTGATGGTCATATGCTACGCATTTGAGGTACAATATTTCAGTTCAAGAAGGTTGGTTGATTCGAATCAAAGTAAGCATCCCTTTTACTTGTATCTGTAAGACATCGATTTGTGATTAACTTGCAATCCACTCTCTTTAGACTTTCATAGAGAAACGAATCAGGATCTCCTGCACCAATAGTAAAGCTCTCACTTTAGGCGCAATTGTTTTACGAGTAGGTTCAAAATCAGCCCATGGAAACTACTGGTGGACGATATTTATAAGTTTTCTAAGAGATGTTTCTTATCCTTCCACATCAACTAATTTTATCAGTCATTATTCAACAGCACTTATCACCTATCTGTTTGTACGCTTATCCAGAGACGGAGTGGAGTCGTTGATCAAATGAGTCAAGATTTCTGAGTGGGTCAGTGGTACGTGAGTCAACAAGATGTGGCCCATTCTGACCCACTGAACTACTCTGCTCAGTGCATTGTAGACAGCATTTTCTGAACACTGGGGAATTTGTCTACGTTTTACTTGCAAGGCCTCAATTTTTCCTCCTTTTTCGTTTGTTGCTATTTAGTTACCTGAGCTGAGTCTTGTAAGTGAAAATAGGTCTTCAGGTACTTTTGGGTATTTATAATTATACTAATTACAGTAGGACTTAATACTTGACTTTCGAGACAGTCGAATTTTACATTGTTTTATTTTCCTTTACGTTATCCTATTTTACCTTGATTTGAGGCTTTCAAATTTCATCCTGTTTTCCAGTGAAAAGTAACTAATTCAATAAGGACATAATTATGATGATAATTAAATTGAAATCCATTGTAATATGTATGACGCATGACAAATACTTTATCATTTTATATCTAAAGGTAGATCCACCGGTATTGTAAGAGCGGTGCTTGAGCGATTGACCGTAGAAATGCTCAGTGGTAAAGCGCTTACGTCAGGCTATGCATATTTGTGATGTTCATCATAATGTTTGTGGGTTTATTCTGTGTTCTTTAGTTTACTTAAACATTATCATTCCATGAATTCTTTCATAATTATTCACTCTCATAAACTACCAATGTCCTTTAAACTAAAGCGTGTAATCGTCGAACATAAAATTGAATATTTCATTTTCATCTTTCCGAGTCTTGGCTTGGATCACATTTGAAGCTATAGCTTATACGCAGTCTTATCTCAGAACGTAAGCCTTCAACCAAGCAATTGATATATTCTACTATTTGCTAATGTATTTTGTTCGAAAAGAAAGTTCACATAAAACCGTGCGGAAAACTGATCTAATACTACAGGAGTGTAGAAACTTAAGACTTCTATGAGTTATGTCCAAAGCTGTTCCTAAGAAACCATAAGATTTAACAAAAGGCACTGTGTTTAACATTGCTCTTTTTTTTTCAGCTATTATACACTGATGTTGTGGTTTCCTGAACTGTTTAAGCGATTTGACGCATTCTATCAACAATATCCAAACAGAACGGCTTCCGTGTGTGAGGTGGCTTCCATTGTGTTGAAGAATACGACTGACATTCAGGAGATGTTCTGTGCTGACAGCATTGAAAATTCTGTTTATCGGAACACACTGATTGTAGGATTAGCTTCGATACCTCCCAGTATTTGGCTTCCTTTATGTGTCAATAAGCTTGGCATAAAATTCTTCTTAGGTATGTATATTACTTGTAGTAATTGTAATCATTAGTACCACCCTCTTTCTTCTCCTACTACTACTACTAGTACCAGTACTAAGTTTATTCAATCAATGGCAGGTCACTTGTTTCGAATTCAGAAGCATGTCCTCTTGGTTTTGATGTAAGAGTAATGCCCTTTGTCACACACCAATTACCTTCTTATTCTCCTTGTCTTTACTTCATTTGACACCCATATAAGCAATGCTAATTTCAGGATGCTGCGTTGGATGTGTGCAGTGACGCAGAAGGACAAAATTAAGAATGAAGTGACCCTTGGAACAGTAAAGGTGAAAGGTAAAGGTAGTAGAAACTGCAAGAAAGTAGACTGTGATCGTTTGAGTATGTAAGAAAACCTTTGGAAAATACGTAGTTCCAAGAATAGATGCTATAGAACTGAATGAAGAAACTAGCCTGATCCCAGCCAAAGTAGTGCATTAAGAACCATATGGTGCAGTGGGTGTTACAATGGATATGACACAAGATAGAAACAGGTGGAAGACATCGATCCAACATGTCGATCCCTGCTAATTGGGGAGAAAAGGCTTAGAAGAATTATTTCAGGAAATGTCTGGAAGAAGATTCTCCCTCTGCTGCTATAAAATTTCCCGAGAAGACATATCTCTGTTTCTCAATGTGGGTTTACTAGTATATTCTGACACACAAAGGGAACATAATTCTAATGCTACCTTCCATTGTCATTCCTGATGAGACGAGGTACAAAACCTTCTCCCAACTATTGATCACAAAAAGGGGAAAATTCTTTTTAAAAACTGGGAGAAAATCAATCACCCTCCTTCCTTCCCAGCCATAAGTTCAGATAACAACACGGGTATGTTCCGTTAGCATTGTAAATTTTCAGGTACTAAGACTGCGTTTCCATTTTACATGAATCTTGTAGCTGTCATGAGAAAAAGAAATCTTGCAACCAGATCTTTCTATTTACTGTTTACACATTACAACTTTCTGAAAGCAAGAAAGATATCTCTACCCATGCAGCACTACACTCTAGGGAACAAATAGTTAACCTTCTCATTAAAAACGTGTATTTTGGCACGCTTTCCCTTCCTGTCCAAAAAATTCCGTTGTTTCGGAAGCAGCGAAACTGTTTTTTTCTTTCTCCTTTCTCAGCGAGATGGCGATAGCAGATAGGAAGCAAGACGAGCCAGAAAGTTGAACATGGTTTAACTCCTTGCAAGATGAAAAAATGTATTTCCCTTTGAATACTATGTTTACATAGAGAAATATTATAGGGTTTCAAGATTTTTATGACAGCTACATGATTCATGTAAAATTGAAACACGGTCTAAAATTTGCTGTACTTTGAAAGCACAGAAATAAACAAACAACAACAACTACTACTACTACTACTACTACTACTACTACTACTACTACAACAACAACAACAACAACTACTACTACTACTACTCTCTTCTGATCGAAAACAAATGTGAATGAATAATAAGAGTGAAAAAATATTGGAAAAATTCGAACAAAATAGGCTTTAAGCAAACAACAGGCCTGCCTTTTGCTTAAAGTATCTGAATCGACACCACGATCACCTATTCTCAACTCAACAACATGAACTTGAAGAATTTTAAATTTGATATAGGTCTATACGTATTTTTAACATCATTTGTAAGAGATGCTCTTAACTACAACGGATGCTTTAGGACAGTGATTCTCAACCGGTGTGTCATACAGTAGAACGTTTGAGGTAAACATGACAATGAAAGTGAAAAATAAATGGAAATAATACAATATAGATTTTGAAAAAAGAGAGCATATAAAGATTCCAAAGGCCTAAAACTATTTATTTTCTAGTAATTAGTGAGAATCTGTCGTAGTCTTGCTAACACTTATATTAATGTTCCGCGGATACACTTAACAAAGGAGATTATACCATACCCTGGTCCTAAAAAATCAAGAGAGACTGCTTTAGGATCCTCATATATTAAACAGAACTACGTGAAAGAAAGATTTGAAATGATATATTCGGCTGAGTGAGAGTCCGAATTCAACGTTCTGTCAAATGTACCGCCAACAGCTAGGAAAGTGGAAGAACATGGATTAAAAAGAGAAGGAAACATACGATATTTGGTTTCGAATAGAATGAAGTTCCTCATAGCGTAATTATTGGTAAATGAATGACATGAAAATAGTAAAGAACGGAACACTAAAAAGAGCTAACGTCCACATTCATCATTCCGTCGAATGTACCCGTCAAAAGCTCAAAGGACTGAAAAAAAAATCTTGAATATATTTGTGCAGCCGAAGTGAAGCATAAAGTCCCGACCTCTGAAGATATAAAGCCTCGGTCGTGTATTTGAGGAATAACGGTGAGGTCGTGTTTTGATAAATGTTACATTAGGGAATTATAACTTACGTGTTATGCTCGGATTCTGGCAAAACTTGGCTCGATTCCGAATTTTAAATAGTACGATGGAGTACCGAAAATTCGGCCTAATGTATGTAGACCGAAGGGTGGCCGAGTTTGTGAAAATGCAGGGTTATGGGGAATGGGGTCAAAAAAAAAAAAGTATTTCCTCAGAAAATACAGTACTGTAGTGTCCAGCACCCACAAACTTGGAAACAACCCTGAACAATATAGTACAGTCACTCACATCGAGTTAGGCAACGCGGTTAAGAAATCGATTAATCTTGCCAAGGTTGCAGGTAGACTGAACGGCTGAGCGCGCGCTGGCGTCAGACATTGTGGTGAAGTGGGAGTGTGACGCGAATAATAATAATAATAATAATAATAATAATAATAATAATAATAATAATGGTGATGGTGATGATGATGATGATGATGATGATGATGATGGAGGAGGAGGAGGAGGAAGTGGAGACCCACGCACACGGGAAATGACCTTGAATGAGTCAGCGCGCGCTGTTTTTTCACCCTGACAGTGTGTGGCTGAGTCATCCAGAGTGCGAGGTTATAAAGTGCCGAGTTTTAGGAACTCTAGTGTATACTAATTCTATTAATAAATGCTACATACTATTACCTAGTACACAATATTATATTGTTAGTAGTAATAATAAATAGTCGAGAAATACTTCGAGAGTTGATCTCATATATTAAGTAAAGGAAAATGATTTTATAATAAACACGAGTCAAAAACTTCAGACGGCGGTTTGATTTTCCACGGAGGAGACATATAACATAAAATACAAATTTAAAGGTATTAAATATAGTCTTTAAATTCTGT
This sequence comes from Thermobia domestica, assembly GCF_964235325.1. NCBI lineage: Eukaryota > Metazoa > Arthropoda > Insecta > Zygentoma > Lepismatidae > Thermobia > Thermobia domestica. The sequence continues at coordinate 15,676 of NW_027656849.1, forward strand.
TTTTTAAAGAATTACATTGTGGCGCTGAGCCAACTGACACATTTCAAACTTGAGTATTGCAATAACTTATTGGTTGGCGGGATGGAAACCGAAAGACGAAAGAACACGTTATATGGTCAGTCGTAATGGGACATTGGAGTAGGGGAAGGTAGTCGAATTCTGCGCGGTGGATAATTCTGCGCACACGTGTTTTTTCAACTTGGAGATTCTTTACGACACATTGGTTGCTGCTGCCATGAAGCGACCGTTACTAGTAACCAACATTAAAGGAGGGAAGCCATTATCTCAAATGTTTAGGCTGTAAGTGGCAGTTGAATTATTTCTTCCCTGTTGATGTTAAATTCTCTTCAAAAGAAATAAGAGGTGCGTTCTGTATTTTATATATTTCTAGATCGTTACTTTTATGTTCCATTTATATTGTAAATGGACATTATAATTACGGCAATTCGTAGTTCTAATCAAATTTTAATAGCTCGTAGTTTTGTGTTTTTTGTTAAATGGCGGAGTGGGGTTATTCTGCGCAAAATCGATGGGATATTCTGCGCAGTGCGCAGAATTGCACCTCAATAAGTTTTATGTTAATAACAAGCATACGTAATAAATCTGCAAAATATCGTCACTCTCTGATTCAAGATACAGGGAAGAATAGAAAGAGCAACTACGGGAGGTAGTTATGCAGAGGAACAACTAAGAGGAGCTATCAGTGCTCTTAAAAGTGAGTGTGCGATTCGAGAACTTGGAAGATTGTATAGAATAGCAGAATCTACTATTTTTCTACGGATGAAAACTGGAAATATGGAACATGCTACTCTCGGAAGTGTTCTCGCGAGAACAAAACAGAATTTGTGGACTATGTGATAAGCGTTGCAAATTTATTTTTTGGTATCACACGTATAGATCATCGGCGTATGGCATACGAATTTGCTGAAGCAAGTCGAATTGCCCATAATTTTGATGGAACTACCAAATTGCTGGAAATGACTGGTTGAGACTATTTCTTTAAAGAAATCCAAGAATAAGCCTAAGGAAACCTGAGGGAGTAAGTTTGAATAGGATAAATTGATTCAATGAAGAAGCGGTGACACTATTCTTCAATAACTTGGAAACAGTAATGAAAAAGCACCATTTTCCCCTAAGTAGAATGTTCAACGTGGACGAAAGGGGTATTTCGAACGTACAAAAACTTGTGAGAATTTTAGCACCTAAAGGTCAGAAACAAGTAGGAACTGCTATGTTGTGCGAGCGTGGAAAGACAGTCACTGTTGTGTATGCTTGTAGTGCATTTGGAATCTTCGTCCCTCCCATGTTTATATTCCCACGGCGTCACATGTACTATCTTGCCAGTATTTTCGATGAAGCATACGTCGAAGTTACAACTATGGAGAAAGCCATAGCTGGATTTAGAGCTGTGGCAATAATACCATAAACCCTGACAAATTTTCAGAATCAGACTTTCACAATGTCACTATGGAGGCACCTAACATAGTATTACTGCTGGAGATGATGAGGACAGGTTGGTACAAAACGTCGAGGAAACTAGTCGTGATTGTGGAATTCATACTTCAACAGAACATAGTTTTGGTGTCACATCACAGAATGACATTGTTCTTCCTTATCATAGCACGCTTATGATTTCAATACACTCAAAAATATGTAATATTTTTGTTCAGTTATAAAACAAGTAGAGAATAAAGTATATAGTAAAACTTGTAGCCCACCTTGTCGTTCTTTTTCTGAACCCATTCCATCTATATATTTAAGTATGTTATATGTTATGAAAATGTTTTCTTGCTTTAAACATATAGATTTGCTTCGCGCAGAATTACCCCCATATTACGCGCAGAATTACCCACCTAGTTGGGTAGTTCTGCGCAAATGTATAGTTCAGGAATTTTGTCTATTATCGAGTACTGGTGTGAGCTTTTATTCAAACTACGTCTTTATCTTGTCTACTACACAACAAACAATGGCTGTGCAAAGTTATGTAGTTATACTTACAAAAACAGCGGAGAAATAACGATTTTTCCTTAAGTGCGCAGAATTCGACCACTTTCCCCTACAGAACATTGTGTTACCTCAGATCGTAGTTATTACGAAACTGTCTGTGCCAGAAGTGCAACTTTTTTTTTTTTTCAGAGGAAACTTTAATGTTGGTCTCGGCACGTTCTAATTCCCTCCACATTCTTTGAAGTTCGCACTGTTCTTGGAGCTCTGTTTCGCATCCAATGCACTACCACTCACGAACTGAGGTAACCCAATGTTCTGTGCTCCAATGCTCCATTGTGACTGACCATATAACATTCTTTTCTCATTCGGTTCCTACCCCGCCAACCAATGTAAGTTATTAACGCTTGCGCAAGTTCGAAATGTATCAGACGGCTGGGCGCCATCCTGTAAATGTATATGAATTTGTGTGCAGTGGCATACAAACCAAAATAAAAACTAACAATAAGACTTATAATCAAAAATGTTATTACAGACTATAAGACAAATAACCAACTTAATAGTACAACATATTTACTATAAAAATTTATTATTACAACATATTTACTGAATTTAATAGTAATCCACGGATGTTTCCTATCACCTGGAAGACTCAATTAGCACTAGATTGTTATAATTTAAACAGTTGTATCTAGGGGTAAAAGTGGATCTGAAAAGGTAGGAGGATGGTAGGTAGCGGCATGGCGTCATGCCGTTCCCCCTGCCTATTTTTGCCCATTGTAATTTTTTAGGAACTTGGGGGACGCCATATATATTTTTTTTGAGGCGGGAGACGGAGTCCCCCCGCGTTGCCCCTCACTTTTACCCCTGGTTGTATCTGTTTAAGCTAAGTAAAGCCATTTATCTGTTTAAATTAGGTAAATTGATTTAACTTAAGTCATGAAAGGTCTGATGCTGTTTGCTTTCGATGTGTTGTGTGTACTTAATTGTCTGAGGTGCTATTGTTGGCGCTACTTAACTATTGCTCTTAATTATTGTGAAGAATTACATAATTATAAGCATTATAATTATGAATGAAAATAATTATTTATACTTTTCGATTTTAATCTATCTTGTTGATAACGCTGCTAAATCTAAGTTCCATGCCCAAATAATATTTCATACGCTAAAGTTTAACCAAAATAACTACGAAAAACCCTCTTCCAAAATTTGAGAAATTCTAATTTAACTAGCTTGATTTTACATCCAATGTGTTCCAAAAATAAGGAACGGTTACTAAGGGGAAACATTGAAATAACTGATCGGTATATATATATCGGTGTATGAACTATGATAATTACAATCACAACTACACCATTTGGGTCTTCGTTCCAATGGTTATAACATTACATGTTCCCTTCAGCATGTGTCCCATCAATGGTCTTTGCCTGATTTCTACTTATCTACGGTTACACGGAATGCTTCTCCCAGAAGTGGAAGCATGACCACTGACACTGCTTGACAAATTCTATCTTTGAGGTTCACAAAGGTATTGATGTACGTACCGCTATATGCGATATGTTGTAGACGTATACTTGGAAAATTCTTCTCACAAAAATGAGGTAAAGTTGAGTGACCTCACTGCTCATTATTTCTCAAGCTGTCCAGCAATTTGAAAACACTTAGTTGAAATAATCCCGTACAGTGTAATGAAGAGGAGCACCATCCTGCTGAAACAACCGTGTTAAGGATATCATGTTCAAGTCCAGGTTACATGAATTCGGTTAGAATATCCAGATAACCAGTTTCTTGACCAATGGTCCATAGACTTTTCTCTGTGTGGTACCCACTTTAAGTTGACTTCGGAAATATCTCATACGCGTTCAATAAAGTCCGCGTAAAGTTTGTCACTCCAAATGCAATAATTTTGCTGGTTGACGTGTCTATTTAAATGGAGGATAGATTTATCGCCAAAAAGCACATGTCTTATTAATTCGTCGGTCAACAGGGTTTCTAACGGATCAATGCATATTCACACACATTCCTCACAACACTCGTCGTACAGGTGATGTACGTTACTCACTATGGATTTGTAGATGACTAATTTTCGCGCGAGAGAACGTACAGATTTAAAATTGCATTCAGTTGATTCACGTGCTACTTCCACATCTGCTTCGGATTTCTCGTTGCTCATCAGTAACTATACCAGTCCATTCGAACTTACTAGTTTCCATATCGTCTTATTCTTAGATCTGGTATTACTTGACAGGAAATTACGTTGCAGCTCCACGTACAAAACACATGTAGGCAGACATTGCTGAGGGGCATCACATTAAGCAGTGGTTAACATTGCGCGTAGTGATCGCCCTGCAACAAAGGAAAAAGACCTACAGAAAATAGCACGTTCAGCAGAGCACATTGTGACTGATGACAACTTTCAGAAAACACAAAGATAGTTCTTCACACAGCCCGTGAATAAAAGTCCAATTACTTAGTGAAACACACAATATATCCATTATTACATAGTATATTTGGCTCATGCTTCTCCTTCTGGTGGATAGGACGTGGACTCTGGCCAGTACAGTCATTTGACTTAAACTATTATATTTCTTAAGGAAGAGGTTTTCGAGGTATAGTAGGTAACATGCTATCGAATGATACTCCAATCGTATTCTAACATTTTTTAAATATTTGGTACACACTTATAAATAACTCGAGAGAAGATGGCCTTATTTGTTTTTAATATACTAAGACTGTGCTGATTATTTTTTTGTTTGTTTTCCAGTATTAAGTTATATTATATCTGGTGCTTGTGCCTTTGGAATGTATTTCGTCGAAAATGCCGACCAAAATCTTGTTCTCTCCTGCATATTTGGAGCATTTACCAATCTCGCTTCCAGTGCCATTTACTGTATTATGGTCGACATATTTCCAACAAGTCTCAGGTAAGGACATATTTTTCATTTATTAGCTATTGTTACAAGTAGCGTATGTGGGTAACTGTTATAATTGTGTGTCATTGTTAGGAGTATCTGTGTCACTTGTAGGAGTATCTGTGTCACTTGTAGGAGTATATGTGTCACTTGTAGGAGTATCTGTGTCACTTGTAGAAGTATCTGTCACAGTTAGAAGCATCTGTGTCACCGTAAGAAAGTGCTAGACAGACAATAATACAATCTGCTAGTGTATCTTTTTCACGAATTATAAATGTTTTGCGTTTTCAGATCCAGCAAAATGGTCAATGACAATCGATAGTGATATGTAAAATTGAGTCTCTGTGAATAGATAGTAAAGCAAGTTCATTCAACACATTTTATCTTCTTCTGTTTTTCAAATATGTTTTAATTAGTCTCAGCTTCGAAAAGGTTCTTCCAACCGAAGCTGTAGAGACAGGAAGCACAGCCAGTATTTCAAGTAGTATTTTTATATTTAGAAGGGAATAGTGTTGTGACGAGACGAGAATTCTGGTTGTCTCGTTTCGCCTCGTGCAAAGCATGTCTCGTCTCATCTCAAATAGTTCTGTCTCGTCTTGTGTAAACCATGTCTCATCTCGTGTTTTGTCTTGAAAATATTTGCTCGTCTCATCTTGTGTCTTATCTCGAATGCTTCTGTCAGTCTCGTGGTAACATTAAGTTTTGATTCTATTTGGATGTTTCCGCACTTTTGGACCACCCTGTATACTGAGCATTATAAAATATATCGTATATTAATAAAATATGTTATATTAATGGTTAGGATCATTATTTTGAGTTTATTTAATATTTGAATACTCTTAGCCCTAATGTCTTAATGGACTCTACGCTCCTGTTGTCTCCCTAGCCTCGGTGCATAATTGTGGGAAGTTACTAATATATATATATATTAGAAACACGCTTGTCCTAAAAGGAAATGAAATTGCGTGCTTGAACCGTAACTTTTGACGAAATTCTACGTAATGACTAGCTTAGTTCTAATTTAGGGACTATATTATGCTTGGCATGAAATAATTACATATTCATTTTATATAAATAAGGAGACATGGTGGTTGTTCAATGGTAGAGCGTTCACGTATGGTGCTTGGGGTCAATGGTTCGATCCTAGCTTCCGCCAAGTGGGCTTTGTGATGGACAAACACCGTGTTCTGGGTATTCTCGGGATTTCCCCGTTTCGTTCTACTTTCTTCATTCCACCATTTCATTCATTTCTCATCATTACGGTCTTCTTTAGCTTAGCCGGCATAACTGTGAGACGTAAAACTGAAAGATTTCATTTCGTTTCATATGTAAGTAATTACAAACTTATTTTCATTTAAGTGAGTGTTAGTGGTGCTTCATGTAGATTAGCGATAAAGCGGTATATAGAGGGTGGTCCGGAAATGGAATTACCCCCTTTAGTTTCAACAGTATAGTGTTATTTATGGTAGAATGTTATGATAGAACAAGTTACCTTGAAGTCTTATGAGTCATAAACATAGGTACAATCACCATCCATGTCGTAACACAGCTGAATTCTGCGCCAAGTTCTCGCAGATGTTTTACGTAGATACTCCGAAGTCACGAGGGGGAAGGCGTGTTCCACAGCTACTCATAATTCCTGCGTTGTGTAATATTGAGCGTTTTTTACTTGTTGCTTTATGAAACCCCAGAGAGCATTGTTTTGTGTCGTCAGATCGGAACTTCTTGGAGGCCAGGCAAAGGTAACTGTTGAAGATGCACAACCTCTTCCAATCCAGCGGCCAGGAAACGTCTGATTCAGGTAATTGCGCACGTGAATCGCGAAGTGTGCGCTGGTGCTCCATCCTGCTGTATCACAACAGTGTCTTTGATACCATTTTCTTCCAGTTGAGGCACCAATCACCACTAAGCATCTCCAGGAAAGAATGCCCATTAACATTGTCTTCGAAGAAATGCAATTAGGGGTACGCTGTTTATACACAAACATCTGATATTACAGGAACTTGAGAGCCTGACGAATTTCTGAGTACGCTACTACTAGTATATACGTACTATGTTCATATTGCACTTTGTTTCAGGGTAATGGCAGTGGCACTCTCTCTGATCTTTGGACGAGGTGGAGCGTTACTAGGGAACGTGGTATTTGGTTTCCTTATTGACTTAAATTGCATCGTCCCTATGTTTTTATTTGGAGCCATGCTTATAGGTAAGTTGAATAAAACCAATTCATGATATTAATGCAACCAAGCTTCTTGTAATTAATAATTGTCAAATTTATAAAATATGCAGAGGGACACAAGACTGAAGACAAAATATTTTGAAAAACATATTAAGCAAAAGAAACAAATTCAAAAAGGAAGATATGAGGAATTCCTTTATCCATATGATATCCAGGCAGGGGCGTACGGTGGCACAGTAATAGTCTGGTGTGTGAAGTCCCTCGTTCGATTCTCGGCCAACTAAGTTTGTGGTGGACAGCATCGTGACCGTGGGTTTTCTCGAGCTACTCTCGTGTCCTCCACTTTCTCATTCCACCAATTCTTCCATCATCATTAGCTTGTCTTTATCATTGTTTACCTTAGTCTAAAGGGCATAAAATCGTCGGACGTCAAACTGAGAGATTTCATTTCATTTTTTAAATCCAGGCAATATCATTGTCCATATGCCATACTTCCACTGGGAGATCCTGTGATCAGTCCATAGTGTATCAGTACCATTATTATTTGGCTTTTTAGACATCAGTTCACTACCTTTAACTGCTTCTTCAATTCTCTCAATTCTGGTCTTCACCAAAACGCAAATTTGGGTTTGCACTAAAAGCATATCAGCTAGGTTTTCTTTTCCTATTGACAATTTTGTTGGATAAATAAAACAGACATCAAAATCGAGAAGTGGTGAAGAGTAAGAAAAATACCAGAATGTTTTTTTTTTAAATAATCATAATAACGTACTAAACTTGATGATCATAACTGTAAACATTTTTTCCAAGCCTAAACTACACTTTCAAACGAAGTAATCGAAAGAAAAAAAAAAGACCTCTGTGGGCTCATTTCAAATCAGTTTGTCAATGCAACGAAAGTTGTGTTTTAGTTTGCAATATTTGATATCACATACACAGCCTATTGATTGTTTTAGATGAAATCAGTGACGCAAATTTCCATTTTAGAATTATCTATCCTCCACATTTTTTTTCCTTGACAGACTCATCACTAATCGTTACCCATGAACACTTTGCGAAGACTGGTTTGAAATGAGGCCTGATATAAAAGTACTCACGCAACAATTTTTATAGAGCGAATTTCACTAAGGACATATAATTTGAAGTGCTCACCAACTACCTTTGTAAAACCTGTTGCAGAAGTACCGCAAGATTCTGAAACATGGATATTTGGATAGGGCACATACTAGTTCTTAAATGAAGTCTTGACCCGACTAGGGTAGGTCCTATAGTATTGGAGCTATTTACCTTTAAAAGTTCATTTTTTCACGTTTTCGGCAGCCTATAACTCCGAAAGGAAGCATTTGTGCATCCAGGTTCGTCTATACTTTTTGTTTTATTTTGGTGTCAGGAATCACCTCCCAAACGTTGTCGGTGTTGTTTTGAAACACCCTGTATACACGGTATATACAGTAAATTTTGAGACGAAATGGCGTTAGTAGACCAAATCCCAAATTTTAGGTTATGAGTCGCAGCAAGTTAGACAACATTTGACAGCTGAAGCTCTCCCGTGTGTTGCGTCCGAATTAAGAATCAAAAAATGTCAGTTAACAAATCTTCATCACCAGGACAATAATTCGTACGCGCTGATGCTCCGCCAAAGAAGTGTCACAATACACCTGTAGTTATACGGAAAGAGCCAAAAATAGAATTACACTTTTTATAATTGTGCAGTGCATGACACATTTATAGATATTTGTTACAGCCATATTTGTTGAGTACTGTCTATGTATATTCACTTAATACTTTACTTTTTTTTTTTTTTTAATACAGTGTAATCTCCTAAGTGCTCAAATTGACCTTCAACATTGCAGCATACTTTGAACATTTCCACAATATTATGGTATAGGCCTACAATACGTCACAAAATCGTATCTGCATCAGTTTCAATATATGTTTCTGAGATATTTTTTAAAAAAATCATCCACTGTATGGGGATTTCTCTCGTAAAAGTTGTTTCTTCCTAAACCCCTCAAAAGAAATCCATTGGTGTTAGGTAAAGTGAACGTAGTGCCCATTTGATGCAGCTACTTCCGAACCAACGCTGTAGAAAGATCTGGTTAAGGTAGATTTTTTTTTATTGCTAAAGCATAATGGAGAGATGCTCTGTCTTGGTGAAAAGAACAGTTCGGAGAAGTTAACTCTTGTACTGAGTTATGGCACTGCTTCGTCACGAAACATTTGTAGACAATTTGCCCAATCCATAGTTTCATCAAAGAAAACTGATTCGACAACGCCTTCACTGGACATCGCACACCACACTATGATGTTAGGCTGGTTCACTTAGGAAATGATGGTAACACAAGGATTATTAACTGCACAGCACACGCACTTGTGCCTGTTCACGTGGCCTGACAATTTGAAGCACGTACGATCTTATCAAAAAGTTCTTGCTCCAAACTTGGTCACGCATCAGTTCGCAGAATTGCAAACGGCAATTAGGATCGCCTTTGAAGGGATCATGTACAGCAGCCGTAAGCGATAGCAGGACGTGGGTATATATGTTTTTGAACTGTTGACAAACGTTAGTCACTTTCATCTGATAATCTCCAGTCATAGAAGTCTTACGAAGACCAGATATCGGGGGTAAAGTAACTACCGAACCTGTGCTTTCAAATTTATTACTTATGTGATAGGCGTAAAGTTAGGAGCAGAATACTTAAAGCTCCTTGCCATGCTGTGGATACTTGCTTCATATTTTCACATTTCTAATATTGCTTTACGACCCACCTTCCTCGCTCTTAATTTAAATTATTTGCAATTTCTGTAATTAATAGGTCTAATAATAAAAATCTAAACCGACATATGAGGAAATAGCTTGTAACATTTCTAAAACGTAGATCAACGTTATAGAATACCTATTTGGAATTACTGTTTGAAAAAAAAATCTAAAATGTGAACTAATGCTGAAACAACTATGAGGCTACGTTAGACTCACTTAGTACCTATATAAGTACCAGGCCCGCAACCAGACACAGAAGTTTGGGGGGCCATGAATAAGATAGGGGGGCCAAGTCATTAAAAATTCTCTTATAAATATCTAAAATGATATTTTTGTATTAATAATAGCATTTTGTATTGAGGTCTGGAGGGGCCATGAAAAGTTTAGAGGGGCCAGGCCCCCCTCTAGTTGCGGGCCTGATAAGTACTAATTATACACTATAGGCTCAGTAATATGCGTACATAGTGTAAATTACAGTTGGCAAACTCCCATCGACTATGAAACATAAAACGTATCATTGATTGTTATGTCAATTAAGGAACCAAAAAAATTATGTTCACATTGTAAATGTTACTCATTTACAAAAAAGAATATTGTTTTACCATCAAGAGAATAACTAACATATATACTTTGTTTTCCATCTTTACAGGAAGTGGTATTCTGTGCTTGGTATTCCCAAATTCAAAAAATTATTCGGCAAGTTGACAACAACGAATTTGAAACGTACAAATAAACTCTGTGATAAGACTAATATATATAAATATGTATGCTCGAGCAAAGTAGCTCGACAAAGAACGAAACAAAAATGTGGAATTAAAAATCCACATGCAAAATATATATATATTTTAAAAGACTATATGTATACATTATACAAGAGTGCTTATGTATGAACAATTAATCCTAGTAATATATGTGTCTTATGTATATATATATTTTTACATAAACTACTACGATAGAGTGTAAAATGCTGTTTTTGATTGTTTTTATGTTGTCAGCATTATTATTATTATTAGGTCTGTAACTGTACCGTATCTAATAAGGAAAAAATAAAACCTGAAAACTGTACTGCTTTATTTATTTAGTGAATGGATGAATTATGAACAATTTCAAATTCATAAAGTGAGGGATGTGATTGAAAAAGTATATAAATCTATAGGAACGAAATTGTTGGATGAAAGCAGGGGTGCCCACAGGCCGTTTTAGGCAGGGGGGGATCCAGGACAGACTTCTGTGGGAGGCGGTGGATTGTAATATTGCTAGTTAGAGCTACTTTTAAGGGCTCCAAACTCTAGGATGGGTTTCATTTATATATAAATAAGGAAGTTTCCTCTTCTAGCGGGGGGCGATCGCCCCCGTGGATCCGCCCCTGGTTTCAGGGCACAGGTTGTGAGCATGGGATTTTTGGAGTGATATACTGTAACTGTTTCATTGGAAATGGCACAATCCAACTTTAATAATATCTAATGATATTTTGAACAATTTTTTACAAAAAGTTCCGAAATTCAATAAAATTTAATTTAAAAAGCAAGTTCTCTTGTCTGTCACAACGAACTCCGGACTCCTCTACTATTTCTTTTGAGCGAGGGATGCGCTGGGTTTTCTCAGGATACTCCCGTTTCCTCCAAGATTCTCATTCCACCAAGTCTTCCATCATTCATTTGCCTTTGTCGTCGTCTCCCTTAGCCTAAAGGGCACAGTCATGTGAGGTTCAACCGAAAGATTTCATTTCATTTTATTTTTGAAAACTCAGCATGAGTTCTTACAACTCATCATTTTCTTCATTTTATTCAATTCGATTAGATCTATTATCAATTGGTATATATCGCTGGACACTTTTCGTTAAACTCTAATTGAGTTGATTTTGAGTTTATCGTCCCGTTCAGCAGCGAGGCTATATGAGACGTGGACCTACTGATTAACGTGGAATCCGAACCACATGAGCTCCCGCCGGGTCGTTAAACTCTAATTATATGGAAGAATATATATAATATTAGGTGTACAACTTTGCTTCCGCCGTTTTTTTTTTTTTTTTCGACATTCGAGGTTTTATTTAAAGAAATTGCTTACACATTTACGATTTAAAATATTGTCCATCGCTGCCCACTACTTTCTTCCACCTTTCGGGCAACGTACGAATCCCGCGTCGTAAAAACTGCTCATCCTTTGAGGCGAACCAGATATCGATCCAAGTTTTGACTTCTTTATAAGAACGAAAGTGCTGGTCAGCCAGGCTGTGTCCCATTGATCGAAACAAGTGATAGTCAGATGGTGCAATGTTTAGAGAGACTTCGGTGGGTAAGACAGAACTTTCGATTTCAACGTTTTCAATTATGGTTCGATCGACTTTGCAATATGTGGTCGAGCATTGTCATGGTGCACAATCACTTTATCGTGTCTCTCGTATTACAGCCGTTTGTCTTTCAATGCTTGGCATTGCCTGTGATTGTTTCAGTCGGTTTCAGAATCTCATTATACACTACACCGACCTGGTTTAGCCGTCGACGCGGAAGCAAGGCTAGGACGTCCCAATGATTTTCTGCTCTTGGGGTTATCGTAATGAACTTTTTTGTCCCCAGACACAATGCATTGCAGAAATTCCTTTCGTCTTTGCCTTTCAATTTCAAGCAGCTGTTCGCAAGGAAACAAACGCCGTTCAACATATCTCGACTTCAACTCATACGGCACCCATTTTTTTTTCTTCTGAATCATTCCTATGGCTTTTGGAGGTGTTTTGAATTTCTTTGTGAGTCACTTATGATTCTGCCAATTCTTCCTGCCCGAGAATTTCAAGACAGTGACCATAAAATTTTCAGCTGAAAACGGGACAGGTTCCGGCTTTTTAAAAATCATGACAAATGAGAAACAGGTCAGTGCGTAAATTAGTCATTGTTTACCTTAGCAGTACCTAATACATTTATATTGTATTATACTGACTTTTGCGGTGTTGCCAACACCCTCCCTTGCCAAGTGCCAAATTGCCAGCATCTCTCGCCATGCCCTAAGAAATTTAGCGTTAAAAAAAATCGCAATTAAATTTTATCTACCTACATACAATTTACTTATAGTGACTATATTTTTAGACACGTAAGAATGAATATGAAAATTGACTATAAAGTGGCTAGAGGTGAAAAGAATGTGGATAGGATTGCAACTGGTCCTAAACTAGCAACCCTGAACTTTTAGGCATACTTTTGCTCTTATCAGCGTCCTGGTATCAAAGCTTTTCTCCCCTCGTTTCTCTCTCTCTCTCTTTGCTACAGGGCGCGGTCAAATAATTTGATACTTACGAAAAAGGACAGACTTTGAAATTTGTTCAACAAACAAGTAACTGCTAAAACCTCTGCTGCCTTTCGAGCAGTACTGCGAACTATAGATCATGTTGAATGTAGGGAGTTTCAGTTCAATTCTTGCCTCCTTGTTATTATTAATACCTTTACAAGGAGAAGAGGTACTGGGCCTTATGCAGAGTCGTTTTGACGTATGATTAGCGTCATACTAAAGGCCTGACTACTGCAGGAAAATATGTAAGTCGAACTCTTTAGTATGGCACTAATCACGCGTTAGAACAATTCCGCATAATGCCCAGTGGGTTTATTTACTACTTTCACTTGCATAAAACGGGACAAATAAGACACTTTTCCCATCTACTGACGGAGCGGCCGGGACACACCGCTAAAACTGGACGCATGTTCGCCCTACTTCAAGAAGTAATGCCTCCAATTTTACATTTTTGAAAACCTCTCTTCCACCACCATGCCGGTCTTCGATGTCAAAATTACTGTTCTTGAAATGTTGGAACTACTCACTAAACGTTCTTTCACTAATAACGGTCTCGCCATAAGTACCGGAGAGCATTTGATGAGTCTCAACCGTAAATTTTTTCATAATGAAGAAATCCCGCAAATAACGAGAATTTGGCTCGTAAACTGAAATTTTCAATCCAGAATACCTTTACAATGCGGATACAAATCGACTAATGTTTCGATGTAGTTATGTTCAGGGGTAAAAAGTGAGGGGGAACGCCGAGGTATGCCGTTACCCCACTTCCAAAAATATCTATGGCGTCCCTCGAGCGAAGATAGGCACCGGGAACGACGTGACGTCATGCATCCCCTTCCTTTTGAGATCTACTTTTATCCCTGGTTATGTTGACAAATTCCCAAGCTTATTGTATAACGTCTTCATCTGTTTCTTTTCATTATCATTACCACTAAAGCCATCTATTGGAAAACGGTGGAAGTAAAGTTGTACTGCTAGCGACCGGTACGTTCATAGAGAACATTCCAATTACAATAATTGTCATAAGTACAGTACATGTTGTATTTTAGTAGCTACTCGAATAACAAATTATTTTAAATGCACAAGAAATGACATACAAGAAATAAGTACTCGTACTTTGAGGAAATAATTATAAACATATTAATTATTTGTTAGAACGAGTAATGAAGTCGTACCTCAAAATGAATATCAGCAGACGCAGGTCGTGAAGAAAGCCACAATAATAAAAATTTAATTTTTGTAGCTTGAAACTGAGGTTATGTAATGTATTAATTATTGCATACAATGCTTTGTACACTTTTTCAAACTACTTTTTTTTTTTTTTTTTTTTTTTTAATGTTTACCGGCGTAATTCTCTATGAGCCGCCTGTGTGTGTAAGTTAAAAATGTGAACATATCTAATCAGTGGCGTATTTAAGGGGGCTTCTGGGCTTAAGCCCCTCGAAATTTTATTTATTATATTAAAGTAAATGAAATATCTTGCATAATTTTCACATTTATAGGAATAAAGTTTGTAACCCCCTCTGAAACAAAATCGTAAATACGCCACTGTCTGTAATAAACTCACAGCCCTTTAGCAACAGACAGTCGTATAACAGTGAATGGGGCTACGATGTGAATTTTTGATGATGAAACACAGTCAGTGTGTCAATAGATAGCCAGAATTAGCAATCGTATTTCGCCTAAAATGGCGAATGTGATTTTTATCTGTGAATAATAGCTAATAGTGTTAAGCAAAATGACTAGTAAATCCTAAAGGCCTACAGTAAATTGAGCTATTTTACTTTTTTTAAAAACTTTTTAGGACTTTCAAAATATATGTGTAAATATGGGAAATCAAAAAAATGATTACATTCATCCGTCTGTAGGTCTACAAGTAGCATTCCGAAAATGGTAAGGAACATGGGGAAATGGTGTGGTGGCTCAGTGATAGAGTGGTTATCTACCTCTTGGTGGATAGGGTCCCTGGTTCGATCCCCGACCAAGTATGTATGTGGTGAGCAACATTGTGTCCATGGGTCTTCTCGTGGTATTATAACCGCCACCAGGTTATAGAAGTATTTTTTTGTGGACGCCCTGTATATTTCGTGAAGACAGTGATTATTATTTTCGATTTGTACTTTATTCTGCAACGCATATAAGTTCTTTCTTTGGTGGGAATTGCTTCTTTCCCACACAATTGGACAAAGAAGTCTTTCATCGTTTTCTCATATATATATTTAAAACATTGATTTTGCTGAGAACATTTCAGTTAGTGACTAACCATTTCAGTGTTTCTCCCTGACTCATTATATGCATAGTATATATTCTATAGTTAATGGGAACTGAATTAAGTGTTTTCTTTAATCGCTTATGGAAACATTATAATAGATTGGAGGAATACGGACTGACCAGATGTTTCAGTAACCAAAGTGGCACCAACTGTGTTGTTTCGTAGCCCGTTATCTGTACTTTCTCACGCCAGTGTTATCGCCGTGTCTAGTGCATTATAGGCAGTTGACTAAAATTAACATAAATTGTTTTCCGTATTCTGTTTGTATGTGCATACAGGTGAGTTAACCGAGTGATTTTTGAAATGAACTGCCAACACTATTCCGTTGACCATTGCAACCCGTAGCTTGAGCTTGGACGCTCGAGGAGTTTGACTACAGGTCTGGAAGATGCAACCACGCATCTCGCGTTGAACTTCAAACATAAGTTGTGTTAAGGGGCACAAGCTATTTAGCCGATGAAGGACGATTACTTACGGCTAGCCCCAATCAGTGAAATCCCAGGTCCTCAGACCTTGTGCGTTTCAAAAGTTATATTCGCGCCCTCCAATATCAGAATTCAACTGTGAAGACCTTCTTTTCGTTTATTTACTCAAGATTTACTTTTACGCTGCAGGACTGTTCAGCGTAACAATTGGGTTCATCGTGGGACGATCCAGACAACTTTTCCCCAGTGCGAATCCCCCAAGTGTGTTCATGGTGTGAGCAAAGTGTTTCTAGTGATACCTGAATTATAATCATATATATATAGAAAGGGCTATATTTCCCGTAAAGGGCAAAACGTAATTTCAGCGGCAAAATTTATTAGTGTCCAGTGTTGTGTTCATTTCTCTTCGTTATTTCTTTTTCAAAATAGTGTTCTAATAAATAAGTATAGTGTCATTTAACCCAGTGTGTTTTCGTTATATGTATGAGTGGTGTTTGTGTGCGTTATGGTCTGGATGACCGTCTGATCGTCCGTGAGGTTTTCGAGACGAGACACCCGAACCTCTCGGCGCCTAATGCTCATCTCATTATTGAGACCGACGAGCTTTTTGGGAAACAGTTTGTAATCTTCTTTGGAGAGGTCTTCGTCGTCCTGTCCAGGTAAGTTAAAGTATCAGGAGTATACTTATTGGTAATACCACGAGCCAAGGACAGCGAACAGAACCACGCCGGTTACAAATAAATGGACCACGAACTTGAGGCCGGTCACAAATAAATGACGCCCGAACTACCGACCCGAATCGAGACCGTTGGTGCTCGAATACTCATAAGATTAATATTTTAATATACCATTTCTCTTTCAGCTCAGTACCAGGAATTTGAAAAATAATAAAAGTTTCTCTTTCAGGTGATTTTAATCATGTTTTTGTGATAGCCTAGCTTATTTTGTTCAAGATGCCATATACGCAAGCAGAATTAGCTTTATTTAATGAGAAACTAGATTTACTTTTACAAAAAGCAGATAAAAACGAAGAAAAGTTTGCTAAATTGTTAAAGCAAAGTCAAGACTACCATGCTGAAATTAAAGAGACTTTTGCTGAGGTAAAGGGCGAATTAGGTCAGAAGATAGACGGTTTACGAGATGTGTTTCGTGAAAATAGCCAAGAAACAGAAAGCGCCGAAAACAAAATACCGGAATGTGAACCCCAGTTACGGTCAGATGTTCCTACTGGAAACGAAACACCGGAATTTGAGCCTCAGTTAGTAACTGAAATTCCTAGTGTAAACATAACATTGGAATTGGAACCTGAGCTAGAGACTAACACTGCTAATGAAAAGGAAACGCAGGAATCTGAACTCCAACCAGATACAGGTAGTCTAAACCAACCTTGTAACAAATCTGATAATGATTTTATCTATTCTGAACCTAGTGACGTCGCTTGTAGTAGAAGTAGTGAAATCCACGAACATATGATTGTAGACGACAGAGGTCGTAAGCGCACAAAACAAACTACCACAAACTACAGAGAGAAAAAGCGTAAACGAAGTTACAGTTATTGTAATAAGCAAAGATACCAAGTTCAGATCGTAAACAATACGATATTTAAAGGGAATCAGAACCAAGACCGCACTCGAAAAGGTAGTAACAGAAACAGAAGGAGTCGTAAATCACGGCCACGAAATATGAGTTATCACAAACGAGATTGGAAACGCAACTTGAGTGAGAACATTAAGAGTATTTTTGTACATAGAGGTAATCATCGTAGAAATAAACGAACAGACTGCAGTTACCAAGGCAGAAATAGTAATCATAGAAAAAAAAAAGTAACCAAGACTTTGTGTGTTGATACAAATTTTTCTCCTCGGCGAGTGACGCATTTCTAAGCGATAAACATGTATTCATTTTTTTTTCCTTTTTGCTTTTAGTTTTTGATAGAACACCTGGACACGAAAAGAAGAACTACGCATTTCTTTCAAACTCATTTTTGCTTCTAGCTTTTAACTGTTCGGCAAAGAGCAGATAACACGTTTTCTTTCTTTATTGTGATAAGATAATCGCTGCATTTCTGACCACCTGCTTATGTCGCTGAATACCGGACGATATACAGCTGATTAATTCTTTTCTTTTTTCTGTCTTTGCTCCGTGTAGCACTTCACACCTCAGTCAACTGTGTATGAGTGTTGCAAACCTTACTAATGACTTACTATTAGTTTAATGTTATTAATTTTTTCTTGTTTTCATTTCAGATGTTTGAATTTAGATCTTTTAGTAAATAATTAACGTATCACATACGTAGAGGGACCGTACTTATCCAAAAACGGTTTGATATCTTGGCGAGATATCCGTACCTCAGCTAGTGGGAAGATGTTTTGGCGTTATAATATATATTTTTATTGTGTTTTAAAATTAAAAAAAAAAAAAATCTTTTAGGATCCCTTCCCACTTTCGAAATTCATAAATATGCTATTACGTGTTATTTACAATTCATGTTTGGATTTCTTTTTAGATTTTTTTCCAAAAACGTCCAGATGTGCAGGATTAGACAATTTTAGTTGTTACTTATATATATAGTTGTGTGTTTATAATTAAAATTTAGTATGTAATCACATACGTAGGGAGATTGCATTTATCCAAAAGCAATTTGAACTAGTGGCGCAGTTCCGTATTCCTAGCTAGTGGGAAGATATTTTGGCCTTATAACATATTTTTATTAAATGTTTTAAATTTTAAATCCCTTTTTAGGATCCCTTCCCACTTTCGAAATTCTTAAATACGTTATTACGTGTTATTTACAATTCATGTTTGGTTTTCTTTTTAGAATTTTTTCCAAAAATATCGAGATGCGCAGGATCAGAATATTTTAGTTGTTACTAATATATATGTATATAGCTGTATGTTTATAATTAAAATTTAGTACGTAATCTCATGCGTAGAATATGAAACTTTACATTTATAATCAATGTTAAATTTCTTTTCAGTGTTAATCTTAGATTTTCGTTTTCATTTTAATAGTAACCTGTAACTAGATATGTGTATTCTTAGTTTAAATTTTTTAGTATATTTATACGTCTAGTAATATTCTAGTGAATATTTTAATGTTTATGAATCGTAACTATATTGTGTACTTGTATGTTAAGGTGTTGTATTTATTTTTATTAAGTTTCAGAAAATTATATTTTAGCCATAGTATGTCCCAAAACTATTTGGAATTTTTTTTTTAGTAAAATTGTTTTTGTTATGGAGGATTTCCTTCAGAAATCAACATGGCCAAAGGTTTTGGAATACAAATCTTTAGGTTTCAGCCATACTGCAAATGACGGATGATTTTCTTCAAAAATCGACATGGCCCATTATTTATGAGGTTTCAGCCGTCTCAGAAATATTGATATAGATCCCGAAAAATAAACTTACTTTCTTTCCAACAGCATGAAGCCATAATGTTTTATGAAAATGACTTTGTCAATTATTTCGTATGCTCGATGACTGAATTTTAATGTGTTAATAAGACCATTTTGAATATTTGTAGCGAAGATGCCTAAGGAAGCTTGTTACAACCGTTTTGTAGGGAATTTAATCTTGATGTTTCAGACCGATCAGAGAGTTGTAATGTCGTTGACTATATTCTTGTTTGTATCTCATGTTTTTCTTTTCACAGGTCTCATGTATTTTGTCTTTCAGAGACATATTTTACGATGCTACGAGAGCATTTGTATTTTGTGTGTTTACACATTTTTTCTAGGTGGAAGACGTATGTTATGTTCCAGGGAACATACGCGTATTTTACTGAATATAAATGTTTATATTTCAGTTATGTATAGAAACATTTTGTAAGTGCCTATGGTCGCAGGCCTTTCCACGTTTCTAGTTTTTTTGCCTCGCAGGTGTCGATGGCATATTGTGTGTGTAAGTACGTGTAGTATTACACATTTTTCCCACCTATGATTTTGGTCAATTCATGGCGTAATGACCATTTATTTTCAGGAATGTTTGGACTAATGAGTCAACTTCCTTGATTCAGACCTTTGAAAAACTTGGATCAATATTGAATAGTTTTCAATATTTTAATTAATAAATTTTTTGCAGATAATACCCATCTATTTTGGTAACCCTACAATGTTTACGTTTATGGAAGTGAACAACCATTATTTTAGACTTAAGCTAATAATAACTTTGTTTCAGAATAAAATCATTTGTTGTATTGAGCATTATCGAACTAAAGTCACGACGAGCAGATGGCATTTGATCTTATGGCGTGCCAAATTTTCTTCGTACATGTCAACGAAATCACGATCTTTTCTTTGATATGCAGAATCATGCTTATTTCTTGGAATTACTATGAACGTCAATTTTGACACTTAAGTTTATTTTTTTTATTTTTCAAAAACGATTTTTCGTTCTTTTCTGCCAAACAACACGATGCACAGTTAAAAAAAAAAAAAATTGGACATACAGGTGAAAATCTTATTTTGTTTACATATTGTCAATTTATCATGTGTTTACATTTTCATTCATTTTACTTTTTCAATAATTTCAAATATATTATAGTGATATCGAAACCTTAACAATAATTTTAATATTTTAGTACCTTTAACATGTTTTGCTATTTGCTTATTCATTCACATTTTGATATTTTAAATACAGATATCAGTATATTTACTAATTTTTATTGAGATATTTGATAATTCTTTAAATCGATGTTTTCTTGAATAGTTATTGAGTGTGCATATTTACTTCATATTATATCAAATAAAGTGATCGAAACTGAACACTTAAACATTTTATGAAAAGAATTTATTAGTGTTTAAAAAAAAAAAAAAAAAAAGCATTCAAATAGCCCTATAACGTATTTACTTCATATTATATCAAATAAAGTGATCGAAACGGAACACTTAAACATTTTACAAAAAGTCTTTGTGTTTTTTTTTTTTAATAAGAATTTTAATAGCCCTATAAACGCTTTCTGCGAACTTAAAAAAAAAAAAAAAAAAAAAATCTCCCCTTCTCCCCTCATCAACTCATCGTTGGAGAATCATGGAGGATACTCACACAGGAAGACAGCATGGTTTCAACATGTGAGGAAACGGAAGATAAGGAAACCCAACTGCACCAATTGTTCAAGAGGATCTTATTACTTCATGGAACATTTGGATTGGACATTGCTCATGCAGGAATCTCATCATGTTGTCGTGAGTGAACAAGTTCTTTGACTATTTTAAATAGCCCTTTTTCAGGTGAAAAACCATTCATCGTTTATACACGTAAGTCTCACACCATATGACAGTGTTGCCAACTAACTTATTTTAAATTTTCAGGTGAAAAACCTAATTTTATTCATACTTCGTCAGACGGCCAAGGGTTCTCAACCTGTCTACGTGTGCACTTGACAGGTTGTTCCACTTTCGGACACCAATCTATAACCGCCACCAGGTTATAGAAGTATTTTTTTGTGGACGCCCTGTATATTTCGTGAAGACAGTGATTATTATTTTCGATTTGTACTTTATTCTGCAACGCATATAAGTTCTTTCTTTGGTGGGAATTGCTTCTTTCCCACACAATTGGACAAAGAAGTCTTTCATCGTTTTCTCATATATATATTTAAAACATTGATTTTGCTGAGAACATTTCAGTTAGTGACTAACCATTTCAGTGTTTCTCCCTGACTCATTATATGCATAGTATATATTCTATAGTTAATGGGAACTGAATTAAGTGTTTTCTTTAATCGCTTATGGAAACATTATAATAGATTGGAGGAATACGGACTGACCAGATGTTTCAGTAACCAAAGTGGCACCAACTGTGTTGTTTCGTAGCCCGTTATCTGTACTTTCTCACGCCAGTGTTATCGCCGTGTCTAGTGCATTATAGGCAGTTGACTAAAATTAACATAAATTGTTTTCCGTATTCTGTTTGTATGTGCATACAGGTGAGTTAACCGAGTGATTTTTGAAATGAACTGCCAACACTATTCCGTTGACCATTGCAACCCGTAGCTTGAGCTTGGACGCTCGAGGAGTTTGACTACAGGTCTGGAAGATGCAACCACGCATCTCGCGTTGAACTTCAAACATAAGTTGTGTTAAGGGGCACAAGCTATTTAGCCGATGAAGGACGATTACTTACGGCTAGCCCCAATCAGTGAAATCCCAGGTCCTCAGACCTTGTGCGTTTCAAAAGTTATATTCGCGCCCTCCAATATCAGAATTCAACTGTGAAGACCTTCTTTTCGTTTATTTACTCAAGATTTACTTTTACGCTGCAGGACTGTTCAGCGTAACAATTGGGTTCATCGTGGGACGATCCAGACAACTTTTCCCCAGTGCGAATCCCCCAAGTGTGTTCATGGTGTGAGCAAAGTGTTTCTAGTGATACCTGAATTATAATCATATATATATAGAAAGGGCTATATTTCCCGTAAAGGGCAAAACGTAATTTCAGCGGCAAAATTTATTAGTGTCCAGTGTTGTGTTCATTTCTCTTCGTTATTTCTTTTTCAAAATAGTGTTCTAATAAATAAGTATAGTGTCATTTAACCCAGTGTGTTTTCGTTATATGTATGAGTGGTGTTTGTGTGCGTTATGGTCTGGATGACCGTCTGATCGTCCGTGAGGTTTTCGAGACGAGACACCCGAACCTCTCGGCGCCTAATGCTCATCTCATTATTGAGACCGACGAGCTTTTTGGGAAACAGTTTGTAATCTTCTTTGGAGAGGTCTTCGTCGTCCTGTCCAGGTAAGTTAAAGTATCAGGAGTATACTTATTGGTAATACCACGAGCCAAGGACAGCGAACAGAACCACGCCGGTTACAAATAAATGGACCACGAACTGAGGACGGTTACAAATAAATAGCTGCCCGAACATGGACCTCGACCTCTAGTTGGTTACAGTATCAACGTTGCCTCCAACTTTATCATTCCACCAATTCTTCCATCATCATTCAGTTGCTTTAATCGTCGTCTCTCTTATACTAAAGGACACGATCGTGGGACATTCAACTGAAATGTTTTCATTTTTGCAACAGAGGCCTCGGTGGCTCAGTGGTAGAGCGTTCGCCTCTGGTGTTTGGATTCCCGGGTTCGATCCTAGCCCCCGCCAAGTGAACTTTGTGGTGGACAAACACCGTGTGCGTGGGTTTTGTCGGGGTTCTCCCGTTTCCTCCCACTTTCTTCATTCCACTATTTTATTCATTACTCATCATCACCGTCTCCTTTAGGCTAACCGGCATAACCGTGGGACGTAAAACTCAAAGATTCCATTTCATTTTTGCAGCAGCGGTAAGGAATATACACAAAGGTTTCCTCATGCAGATTCAGTGATCCAAAAACTTAATCACAATCGCAGCAACTATTCATGTATTGAAACTATAAGTAATGTATAGAAAGCAATGAATTATCATAGGATTACGCCAGTGGTCCCGTTTGAAAAATGGTTCCTATTTTAATCAAGAGATTCCATCTGACAACGTTTCCGTGGCTTTTCCCCACCATGACAATTCCCTCTTCTCTCTCTCTTCTTTAATTTCGTGGCTTTCCTCCTGCAAGAAAATTATCGTAGCTTTTGCCCTAAAAGAACTAATCTTACTTTAGGCACAAAATGAATCACGGATGAATATAATAGATACAGTTTCTAACACAAAACGTTACATGTTTACCTCTGGTGCATGGAGTCCCTGGTTCGATTCCAGCTTGCGCCAGGGGCGGATCCAGGACCGACTTCTGGGGGGGCGATGGGTTGTCATACTACTACTTTTAAGGGCTCCAAACTTTGGGATTGGTTTTATTTATATATATAAATAAGAAAGTTTCCCCTTCTGGGGGGGGGGCGATCCGCCCCTGCCTCGCGCCAAGTGAACTTTGTGGTGGACAAACACCGTGTGTGTGGGTTCCCTCGCGGTTCTCCCGTTTCCTTCCACTTTCTTCATTCCACCATTTCATTCATTCCTCATCATCACAGTCTCCTTTAACCTAGCCAGCAAAATTGTGGGACGTAAAACTCAAAGATTTCAGTGAAGCGTGAATAATTTGACAAAATCATTCATTACGATCCACAGTTGGGCATGAGCATTAACAAATTTTAGATAATTTTTGTGTTGCGAGAAAACACGGAATGTGAAGTCTTCACAACGTTGTAATTTGCTCCTCCTTTCTCAGCCTCAATCGAAAACTTCATTACGATATTTTCAAATTTGCTTCCAATTGTCATATTTTGTGCAGTTTTACCTGTGAGTACTGCTTCATGTGAGAGAGACTTCAGCAGCCTCAACAGAGTTAAGACTGCCTACAAGAATTCACTGAAGACTGACACATTGGATGACCATCAAGGGGCCTTCACTTAAGGACTTTGATCCGAAAACTGCAATCGACAACTGGTAATTCAGTGCAGAGAGAGAGAGAGAGAGAGAGAGAGAGAGAGAGAGAGAGAGAGAGAGAGAGAGAGAGAGAGAGAGAGTGTTACCAAAACGTGAGGTCCTAAGGTAAGATATTTTTTACAGGTATGTGGATTATCCAATTTAAAATTGATAATCCTGAATCTAATTGTCTGGTTTTGAAATTTTATGCCCTGATGTAATCTCTTTGTTTGTCAAGCCAAAGGTTTTGTGTGGACGGAGGTAGGAGGAACTCTCATAACTTGTACGTGAGAGATACTGGTGACTATCATTTTTGGATTGGCGAGTGCGTCTAACTTTGAAATTTTGCGTCCTGTATATAATATACAGGGCCGTGCCGCGGGGGGGGGGGGAGAAAAAATCGGGAGAAAACGGGGCAAAAGAAAGGAAAAAATACTTGGAATATATGTATGGGGGCGCCGTCGTATACTCTCGCCCCGGGCGCTGATTTTCCACGGCACGGCCCTATATATATATATATATATATATATATATATATATATATATGTGTGTGTGTGTGTGTATAATATTTTCAAGCATAAGGAGCATGCAAGTAGGATATAAACATCATGCTAAAGTATAAAATGCATCTTGTTATACAGAATATTAATTAGATTACAGAATGTATAGAAAAGTAATTATAGAAACAGCAATCATGCAGTATTTGTTACAAACTAAAAAAAAAAAAAAAATAAGCATGCACGTAGGAAATAAAAAAAAAACAACATAATCATTCACAATACTATTGAAGAAGTTTACAAAATATTAAAGTAAAAGTAATCAATTTTTGACATATAGTTTCTGCTACGAAATGAAATAAATAGTTCTGACAAAAACATATTGAGTAAA
Source organism: Thermobia domestica (assembly GCF_964235325.1). Taxonomy (NCBI): domain Eukaryota; kingdom Metazoa; phylum Arthropoda; class Insecta; order Zygentoma; family Lepismatidae; genus Thermobia; species Thermobia domestica. The sequence continues at coordinate 40,687 of NW_027656849.1, forward strand.
AATAAACTCAGTCACAAGATTCAAGTTACAAAGAAAGACAGAATTTCATTTAAAACCAAATAAACCAAACAATTCAAAAATATAACTTCAGTTCTAAATCTAAAGTAAAAGACGAAGAAAATGGAAAAGAGAAATGAAAAAAGGAGACGTTACTAACATTGTAAAAGAAAAACACAAAACAGATTAAAACAGGTAAATGACACCAAGCTGAGAGAATACTTAGAAAAAAGTACCGAGTGAAGAAAAGTATTAATTTTTAAAGCATTTTTAAAAGAATTGAAAACGAACCTTATCGAAGTTCTACTGAAACAAGTCTGATACAAAATAAAATGTATTTCCATCACAATACTATTACAAATGGTAGATTTTGTAAATAAATTCTTGGTAATGAAAAGAACATTTTTAGTTTTTTTTTTAAATAAAAGGAACACTTATTAATTGAAAATTTTCTAAAACAAAATCTCCATAAAGAATTTTGTAAAAACAAAAATTTTAGGAATGACTAAAAACAAAGCACCAAAAGATTGAGATCTTGACCAATAATTATTTTTTTGAATCAGTGGCCACAAAAGTTTCGAACGGCCCCTATATCGAGTTTTCGTATTTTCTACGGAATAAACATATCATACTGAGTGAAGTGATAGTTTTGGTTTGGCTACACTATATGTAGTTCTCCAGATATAAGGCGCACAAGAAAATATTTGATTGAAATATATTGGATCTTTTGATCCAAAAAGTCAGAGAACGCCTATCCGACAAAACTCTAAGTTTCAAATCCTTCCTCATATTCTCTCCTAATTCTTTAAATTTCCATAGTAGCCGAAATAAGAAAGCATTTTGATTTAATTCCATAAAGCCACTAAAATATCCAGTTTCACTATTCCAGACAACTTGTGCAATATTCCAAATGTGATCACATTACACACATAAAGGATTTTACAAGTGTTGATATTTTTAACATTTCTACAGAGCCATTTCAACATAGCTAGGGGAGACCGGGGCTGGTTGTCACAGTTTTTTGGTTTTTGGAATGTAACTCCGCAGGAAAGAAAATTATGAAAGTATCGATTGTTCTGTGTTAACTTTGGTATCTCTTTCACACAATATCATGGTTTTCATTGATAAATATTATTACGAAAGAGGCATTTTTGATGTTTGAAAAATGTCTTCCGTATATGACAACCTGCCCCGTCTCTGGGTTGGTTGTCTCAGTAAACAGGGTCGGTTGTTCCAGCTATTTTAAATAGAAAATACAGTAAATTTTAACTTCAACAAACATGATTTATTTCAAAAGTGCAGCAAAGAAAACTCAGAAAATTGTTCATCCGTAAGAAATTTTAAACTATAAAACATAATACAAAAGACATACTTTGTGCAAGGGCAGTTGTTTCAGGTATTAGAGATCTTAAAATTGAGCTTAACCTTTATTAGGACAATATATGCTTCAAGAAACCAGCAAATTGTATGCCTACAATAATAATAAATGTGAATTAGACATAATACAGCTCGTAAAAGGACAAATAACGCGTATTAGAATTTAAAGACAAAATAACTTGTGTTACTTGACTCATAGGCCTACTAACGTAACTTCAATAAGAATAAAAGGCTGTGATTTAGCTCATTAGTCAGATCCTGCGCAAGAAATAGAGGACTCATAGTTATGGCAAACATAAGAACTAGATCTTTGATCATGGACACATTGGTCGTGCGATATTCTTTACATTCAATACATTGCACCCAACCCTAACAGCACAATTACATAGCAGGCATATGCCTATCATGTTCCCTCAGGTACAAGGGAATGTGTCCAGTATGTGCCTTATATACTTATGAGAAAGAAATCACATGGATGGCAAGTGATAGTCACAGTCTGTGTCCGCCCCTAGGCACATGTCTGACACATATTCTAGCCTAGAACGTGCCTAGAATATTCTACGTATGTTCCCCATGCCATAAGTGTCAATGAACCACAAAATTACTCCCCCCAAAAATGTTAAAACGCTTGTATGAGTAATGTGTTTACATTAAGGTGAGTATAAACAACACTTTAAACAAGTAAAAAAAAATATCCCAGGGTAGGCACGAATCACCAACCTTTGGATTACCAGCCGCGTGCTCTTCCGACTTGGCCACGGAGGCGATGGAGAGAACGTTGCTTGCAGAGGAATAAATTGTTGAGGTCTTTTGAATTTGGCTAATCAGAGTGCTCCGTTAAGCGCGTATATTCGACGATAAGCGTTTGGGATAAGATAAAATCTACCCGCTATATAATTTTGTAACAAATTGACGAGTGTCCATTTACTTTATTTCATGGTTCTTCCATATTCACTTTCAAATGATCGGCGACAGTTGCCATCTAATAAAGTTTATGCGTTTGTTGCTTCTAGTTGCTTCTACAATCGCTTAGAAAAAGAAGCAACAAATGCATCAAATGTGGGAGATGAATTTAGAACACCTAAATGGCGAATGCTTAGCACATCTTGTGCTGTTAGGGAACCTTCTCTGGGGAAACTTATGATTCTACCTACGTAGGTAGAAAACTAAATAATAACATTCTCCTTCGTCACTTTCAGAGTCAATGTCATTGTCATGTACGGATTTTGTCCTTCTAGGCCTACCTCGTCTGCCTGAATTGGCTGCAGATTTATATATGAACTTTCATTTTCAGAAAATATTTTTTTTCTCTTGAAAGTTGTGAAGTTTTAGCCATTCTCTCTTTGGATTTTTGTCCTTGTTCATTGGAAGTGTTGTCTGATTTCAATCCTTTCCTTTTAGTTTTGTGCTCTCTTTTCTTCTGTTCATCTTCCAATTTTCTTTTCACTGGAGTGTCTGTCAAGATAGCGATTTCTCTTCTGCGAGTGTTTTTATTATTATTTGTACTACGCTGTTCTGCATTTTGTAGTGGTTGGCTTACTACATCATTAGAGCTTCCAACTGGACTGGTTATCTTCGGCCAAATTACCTCATTCTGGGTAGGCCTATGTATTTCAGAGTTGTTCGTAGGTTGAGGTTGATCGGTAGGATATGTCTGGATGTCAGGGTTGTCATCAGTTGAAAATTCAGGATTAGATCCAACGTCAGAATCAATTTGGTTGTAAATATTATGAAGTAACTCCATTTGTGATTCTGGTCGATCAGTTACATACAATGGAAGGAAGTCGGCTTCAGAAAAAATATGTTCATTATAAGGGTAAATATCAGTGCACTGAAAACCAGATTGAACGTTTGCTGATGTCATAGCAAGGGGATAAGAAGTAGCCATTATCTTAGGGATGTCATAAATAGTCATCGTCTTGTTGAGCATCCCCAAGAGTCACATGCAGACTTAATATTCATTTTAGTGGTCCAAACAAAGTTCGGTACAAAAGCTGTAGGCGGTGGGAACAATGTGGCTCGAACAATAACATCATTGCACCGTGTTTCTTTGCGAAGTCAAGACCTTCTATTCTTAGGCAGGTGGTTATCCAGGAGCAACAAAACTGGTTTTTCATATCAGCATCGAATTACAGAAACTAAGTGTTGGATAAATGTAACAAAATGTGATTCCGTCATTCATCCAGACGGGTTAGCACATCTCTTGAGGCCTGGAAGCCCACGTGCAATAAAATGATCATTGAAGTAAATATGCGGAAAGACGAAGAAGGGTAGTATATGATTTCCCACTGCTGAAACTGCTCTAGGTAAAGTTACTAAGTTTCCCCTTTCGGCCGAAACCATGGCTCCCACATGCTTGAATCCTCTTCGAGCGTTTACTTTGTCTGGTCTCTGCACTTGTTACTCCTCTTTCATCCATATTTTAAATCTCTTGCGGCAGAAACTTCTGCCTCTTCAAGACGTCAGAAAGATTGCGAAAAAATCATTCTATATTTGTGGGGTTGAACCGTTGAACGCTGCAGTACTTGCTAAACTAGTTGTCTCTGGTACACGAGGAGCTAGTTTAGGACGCATCTTCAAAAAAGCAGTCAACCAATCTGTACCAGCCATTTTATTTTCATGCCAATTAGACGGCATTTTAGGGTTACTTGCTTCAGCAGCTTGAAATGCCCATTTACGAACAACTCCTGTACTCAATCTAAAGTATATATCGTCGGCACGAAGCAAGTACGGAGTTATTTGTTGTTCTGCGGCATCTGGAAAAACTTGATGGTTTTTATTTGTCCAACGGATATTGTTGGAGACGATAGATTCTTATCACTAAGATCACTGTCGGGGATTTTCTGTACGTATTGAGCTAAAGACCTATAATTCACATTAAAGTCTCTGGCAGCCTGTTAAATTGAACGTCCTTCCAATTTAACACTTTTAGCTGTTGGTAACGTAACATCGGGCGGGACTTCTCCTTTGTTGGTTGATATTTTGAAATTCCGAGTCATTGTGCTCTGAAAAAAGTCACATGAAACAGCCAACCCTATTCAGAACGTGACAACCAACCCCACACGCCATGTTTATTTTTTGTACGCCTCCACGGAACATAGAACGAGATACAAAAAATATAAATTATTAAAATTATAGCATTATAAACAAACATTTATAATACCATATTGAAACTTCCAAGCTTCCTAGGTGAAAAGCAAAACACGACGCACAATCTAAGCCTCAAAAATTACTTGAACACTGACAAAACACTTTTTATTGTCTCATACAAACACTTCTGGCGTCTTCCTCCTGCAACTAACTCACAATGTACTCTGTATAATTACACGTCACCGAAGAGAGTCACAGATCCATGCGTCGTCTATAAACTGAATAATTGCTGTTGTGACAACCAGCCCCGGTCTTCCCTAAATTCTTTCTGGCTTTAGATATTGCTACTTGAAGATGTTTCTGATAAAGTAAATTGCCATCCAATATCACAACTAAATCTTTAAATCCTTAACAAACTGAATAACAATACGAACTATTATGATGATGACAATAATAGAAACTGAAATTATACTTTCTGAAAGATTAGTAAAAATCTCAATGTAAGAAGTGCACTCATGGAAGAAGGAAACAGGAAGAGAAAACTGAAAGAACAAGTCATATTTCCATTCATACTCCACACATAGTTAATTTACAATATTCAAATATGTGGAAACAAACAAAACATTGTGCATATGTTTGAAAGAAATTAACACATCAGGCAGTGGAGTAGGGAAGGGGGAGGGGCAGAGGGGCCGGGCCCCCCCAAAGAGGTCCGACAATGTACTTTGGTACTTTGATGTTTGTAATTTTTTATATATTTTTATGTTTATATATTTTTTCTTTGTAATTTTTCTATATGTACCTATAACAGCACTTGCCCCCCCCCCCAAACACACATCATGGCTACGCTACTGACATCAGGTATGAATGTCATATAAACAACACGAAAACAAATTGTGTTTGACCAAGGGAAGCAATAAAAATTGTTATTTTTCCCTCATGACCAGCCTACGCCTGAACCTCGCCTCATGAATAAATACACTTTCAGTACAATGGAATTCAGTATCAAATATTCAGTATATCTAAATTATATAGCTCTTTATCTAAGATATAATATATACAACATTTTTTCGACTTAGAGTATCGCTTTGTTTTCAGTTGAAGATTACGAGAAAGGATTTTTTTTTTAATGAAAAAAATTCGAATCTTTTCATTTTGTTAGTTTGGTTGTTTTTGCTTTCGATTCAGATAGAGCAAAGGAGTTAATCACTTTCAGATTCTGACTCATGATTCTAGAGTAGTCTGAGCTACCGTACTGTTTTTAAATCCTACTGTGAGTTACCAACCAAAATTTTACTACCAAATTTTTACTTTAAAAAAATCTTACATTTGTTTATTGCCTATCAGGTGGAGGAATCAACGTTAGCCAACCGAAGCGTTAACGCAATCTACCGAAAACGTCCCCGCAAGCTTTTAGTAGCTCGCGATCACTGCTCTAGAGGAATAAGTATCAGCGGAAAATTAATAAACAATTTGCCCACGATACGATATGATCTGTGCACCATATTTAACAAGGAATCATGAGCTGGGGCAAAGATGCTATTTGCGCACTTATTAGTGCGTACGAGGAACATACATTTTTATATATTACAAAGTCAATGCTCTATCGCAACAAACATGCAAGGCAGAAGGCACTGGAAAATATTGCTGGCCGAGTATGTGTTATGAGACCTAACACTTCTTCGGAGGATCTGAAACAGGAAAGATCTTCACGTATGTGACACAAAAGGGTAGGTTTTCCTACGAGATATGCAGTAACATTTTTCGTAATATAAATCATAAGATATTTCTTAGGATTTATCTCATAGTGTATAGTCTACCTTAGCGACTAACTGTACAGTCAGCGACAAAAGTTTTTTTTTTCGTTTAGTAAAATTTATTTTGGGAATAACGGTGATACGCACACCGTTTCCCAAGCTGCAACGTACAGAGAATTACATTCTTCTTATTTTACCAAAAACTGTACTCAAATTGTCCTTCCATTCAGAAGTTACTTACAAAACTAATTTTATCAAACGGAAAGAAGTTTTGTCACTGACTTTCTTGGAAAGAACTGGCACTTTCCAAAACAAGACTTTACTTTCACAACAGCTGTTCGAGACAAGACAGTTTCGACTCTCCTTGTCTTGTAGGAAACCATAATACACTTGAGTGTGGACAGAGCTCTTCCAAGAGAAAAGAAATACGTACACTTTCCGAGCCGAGACATCGCTTTCACGAATCTTTTCGAGACGAGACAACCTTAAGTCTTGTGGCGTAGGCAAGCTTAGCGCGCATTGAAGTAAACTTGGGATTTTTGACCTTTTATTGGTCACAGCACAGTCTCCTTTGTTCAGTGTACCCCCGAAACACTACGTAAGTGTTAGATACACTACAGCAGATACCCATTAATTCCTAGTGTCTATTCTTGAATATCTCTAGAAAATAAATATTTTTAGCCTTTTGGAATAATTTTCTTGTTCTTTTTCTTTAAATTACTTTTTAGTTATTTCCTACTTTCATTGTCACATTGCATCAAAGGTTCTGAGGCACACAGACATTGAATCTCGCGGCATACTAGCGTGCCACGGTATACCAGTTGAGAACCAGTCCAGTAGATCAATTTTTTTAGGGAGTGTGCCATTGGACAGTAAGGAGAATGGACAATCTTATACAATAGTAGTAGTAGATATTTCTTCACTTTTCTAAACGTAAGAACATAAAAGATTCTTCCATTTCTTTTTTAACCAACAAAACTATAAAGGAAATGTTATTTTCTTGTCAATTTACTCAAAAACAGAAAAAATAAAATAATATTAACAGTTATGTTTTCAAAACAATTTAAGTGTTAATTATGATGAAATTGGTTTTCAACCACTTATTAACTAGCTCATTTCAGATATTTTCTCCATATGTTATTCAGTTTACTCAAAGTGTTCGTAGTACGAAAATTCTAAATAGTTTGTAAACGTATTTACTTACCTTTATCTGCTATTTGAGATAATTGAAAGCTAAGTACCTGGTAACTCCTAAAGAACTCCTTTTGTCTACAGAAAAAAGAATTTGCGTATATGATTACAAATTATTGTAATTTTAACTTGAAATTTCGACATGTAAAGTTTTGAGGTTTTAATTATGAATACGTCACCAACATTGAATTGTTTTCAAAGTCAAAGTATAGGGAAGGTTAAGTGTCGTTATGTAATAAACAGGTCTCTTCCAGAATGCCTCAAAAGTAGCAAGTTGCAAGATAACGAAGAGTCTATATTATATGTGTTAAGTAAGATTATCTCTGCTAATAACCGTGTTTATAAGGCTTTGTTCATTATCAACTCCTACTACGTAAGACAATTATTCTTAGTTGGACTTAACTGAAAAGTTGGTAGCTTTCGGAAATATCATTCAAGTTGTGTCGCAGATCGTCTCTTGACTACGAGTTGAGGAAGAACTGTAAAAATTCCTTTAAGAAAAGTGTTAGCGCCATGCAAGGTGAGTTAGTTACAAACACTAAGTAAAGGTAGAAAGAAAGAAGAAAGACGTTCCTAAAGTGGTTACGAATTACTGGACAAGACCTTCTTCGTGGCTAAGCGGTTAGCGTACCGCCTTTGGGCTGAAGGACCCGGCGGGAACTCATGTTGTTCGGATTCCACGTTAATCACTAGTCCCGTCTCATATACCCTCGCTGTTGAAAGGGACGTTAAACTCAAAATCAACTCAACTCAATTACTGGACAATTTCTGAAGACAATATTTTCAGTAATATTGAAGTGAAATACACGATCTTATTGTCATTGGAAAAAGGGAAGTCTGAAGTTTTATTCTGACTTCAAATGCACCCAATGCGGGCTCTACTAGTAATACGGCAAGCCTCCAAGTGATGAACCCATTCCTGTCAAACAGTGGCGGCGATTGGACGTTAAAAGTGGGGGGGGGGCAAGACATGATCTGAATATTTGTATATCAATGTTAATATACGAATTTACTTGGTTGAAACTATATACATTAATAGGCCATTTCAGAAAAGTGGGGGGGCAACTGCCCCCCTTTGCCCCCCTAATCGTCGCCCATGCTGCCAAACCTTATCAAGCGTGTCTGGTATGATGTTCTTGATGCTTTCGATAAGGCATCCTCTCAATTATACTCGTAACAGTGTAGCTGGAAGTGCAGGGGAGCTCCCCCGTAGCTAAGCGGTTGGTATACAAGTTGGCGTGGAAGACCGCGTTCAATTCCCAGGAGGAGTTCGTGTGGTTCACATTACGGTACGTTACTCTCAACTCAACTCAACTGAAGACTGTCCGTGGTAGCTCAGTGATGGAGTTTTCACCTCTGGTGCATGGGGTCTTGGTTCGATCCCAGCTTGTGCCAAGTGAACTTAATGGTGGATAAACACTGTGTGTGTGGGTTTTCTCGGAGTTATCTCGTTTCCTTACACTTTTTTCATTCCACCACTTCACTCATTTCTCATCATCATCGTCTCCTTTAGCCTAGCCGGAATAATCGTGGGACGTAAAACTTAAGAGATTTCATTTCATTTTTTCAACTCAACTGGAAGTGCAAGATGTAAACATTGTCCTTCACGAAAATACACAACAAGAAGTAACATACTGTGACGTCCGGTAAACGTGGCAGCCATATACAAAATGTGTTATCTGCGGCCTTCGCACGACCAATCCATTTTCCTAATAGGTCATTTTAGGTAACCCCACACATTCGTATGCTAATGTGGAGGGGCCCTGTCTTGTTGGAAAATGAAGCCCTGTTCCTCCTGTTCCGTGAGGTGTTTTATTAACTAGCCTTTCAATATGTCAAGGTACACCTGTCCCGCGATAAATCGACCTACCACTGAGACATTTCAATCCATAAATATCACCTAAGATAGTTGCTTTCACCACTACCATTTTAACATCACTTAACTCCAAGATCCGGATGGAATTGGAGTACCACCATGCATGTGTCAAAATTTAAAAGAACTAGAGTAACGCAGAGCCCTTCTCTTGGTCGGCAAATCTCGGTAATAAGTGTCGCTATTTACACTAACCTGCCAGACGCAAATAGATGTCGCTAGCGTGCAACAGATTCACTGATTTAACTGTTCAATTTAAATATTTCAAAATAGAATAAGGGTAGTAACCGTGATTGCAAATAGATTTGAGCATATTTCTACAATAATATTTTATGGTTTTATTGCAAACTTAAAAGTGTATTGTTTCAATTGAATTATTTCATAATGGATGATGATTATGATAAACATGAATGTACTTCTTTTGCTTATTATTAAGACGTAATCACATATTTAGATTCGAAATTTAATATTGGCATGTTCTTTGGCTAGATTAGTTTTAGAGAAAGATAAATTAAACAATAACTAACTAACTCTATGGCCTATGGAACACGGAGGTTCAATGCCGCGTGCACAAAAGTTCTCCACTGACTTCTACCTTTAACCAACTGGATACAGTTTCTATTTTGTATTCCTATTTTTGCAAGATCCATCCTAATATTGTCCTCCCATCTGCGCCTAGGTCTTCCTAATGGTCGTTTTTCGATTGGACTTCCAGTTAAAACTTTGAAAGCGTTCCTACTTTTTTCCATTCGGGCTACATAATCTTCCCACCTGAGACTTCTAGACTTGATCACCCTAGCAATGTTTAGTAAATGGTATAAATTACGCATTTCCTCGTTATGAAGTTTCCACTATTACCCATTCTCATCCCTATTGGGTCCGAATATTCGTCTTAGAATCTTATTCTCAAATACTTTCAGTCTACGTTCTTTCCTTAAAGTAAGCGACCATGTTTCGCAACCATACAGAACAATAGGCATGATTATCCTTTTATATATTTTAAGCTTCAAATTCTTTGACAGAATTCGCGACGACAAGAGATTTTGAACTGAATAATAACACGAATTCCCTGCTCTTAGTCGACATTTAATTTCTTCGTGAATATGATTTTCCTCTGTTAGATATTTGAAAGTATCCACTTTATCAAAAGTATTATTGAATATTTTAACGGATCCATAATTTGAAGTATTACGATCTCGACGCACTTCCATGTATTCAGTTTTCTCTACATTTACTTCTAAACCCATGTCCCTGCAAGCATTTAATAAGATCTTTTCATTTCTTTATATTGTTCTTCTATCATCCCCTATTAAATTTAAGTATTAGCGTACGCCATAACCTGGTGAATACTATTCAGCTCTAGAGCTTGGTTGCAATCTTTGATTTTCTTTATAGCGTACTTCAAGACAAAATTAATAATAATGGCGACAACGCATCTCCTTGTTTCAGGCCATTCTCGAAGTGAAAGCTCGTGGAAAAGAATTTTCCTATCCGGACTTTACTTTGGGATTCATTTAAACATATCGGAGACCCGGGTTCGATTCCCGGCGGGAGCTCATGTGGTTCGGATTCCACATTAATCGTTATGTCCACGACTCATATAGCCTCGCTGCTGAACGGGACGTTAAACTCAAAATCAACTCAACTCATTTAAACATATCGTAATAAATGCTTAAATGTAAACAATTTAATTTTAAAATAAATAGATAATAAAAGTTTTAATTATGTTAGCACAGTGACCCAAAATTTCTGGATTTATGATATTGTTCGACTCACACAGCTTTCCCCGTATGCTTGGTTAAGCAATTCAAATGTCTCTGTAAAACTTCACACACATACGTTGATGATTAAACGATACATAATGACCAAACTCATTTTTAATACAAATAAAATACGGAAAACTTATGAAAAAATGTAGCGTATTTTTTTTTCAATAATTTACTCATTATATTTGTCGTCATATTTCAGAAAACAAAATCGCCACAAGCCCAGATTTCGATGAAGCTCTAGATTGTACATGTAAGGAATTCCAGCATAATACTTGTAGATATGCTAATTACAATAATATTTTAGATCCATAAATTACTTACAGTGATATCTTAGATTAGTATGCTGTTTAAGAGTGACACCTTACTGTTAGAGTTATATGTTACTTAGAGTGGTATCCCAGAATGACATGTTAATTAAGTGACATCTTACAGTCATACTTCATCAGAGTGACATCTTAGAGTGATACGTAACTGTAAATCATTTCTGCTCGTAGCTTCGTTTCATATCGCACTGAGAAAAAAAATGTAGGTGGCGTACTTAAAAAGATAGGTTAAATGCGTAATTCCTGTAGTTTTTGGACTTAACGTACAGCAGACGTAAAACTGAAAACGCATATTTTATAATACTTTCTGTATAAGTCTTCCATCTATACGTACTTTAAGTGTGAAATAATGTAGGCGGTCAGGATCTCAAATACAAATGGACGTATACATTAGGGCGGAGCGAAAAATCACTTTTTTATATATCGAAAACGCAATAGTGCGGAAAAGTTGTCAACTGATGTTGATAAAATACTGTAAAAATTTCGTCGCTGAAATCGAATATCTTCGGGTGGCGAATCGCCAAAAAAGATTTTGTGTATTTATAGGGTATGCAAACCCGCCGTACACACCACTTTTTTGTGTTTCTATGGTAAATGAACAAAAGTATTACCTATATTTCTTATCTTAAGCAGTCTGTAAAATTAAAGAAATAATTTCTGGATGATTTAGGCAGATTTGGAACCATAAAATAGCCCCTTTTAGCAAAACAAATTATTCTATACCATACATTGTACTTGTGGTCCCATATAAAATTTAAGGTTCCAGCATTGCATTAATACTCCGATAAATGTGTTCATTGTCCATTACAACTTTTCCTTTAACACTCCTTTTCCTTTAAAAAACAATTATCGTACTGTTTTATACAGCTTACTGTGCTTCCCTGCGTAAGAATGTAATTTGGACTAGTCCAATTCATAGTAGCAGTATTAAAAAGAAACAACATTAGTAGTCGATAACTTTGTTCGAGTGTGGAAGACGATCTTTTCAAGATATTTTGCGGTATTAACATTGCGTTTTGGTGTTTACTTCGTTGTACGTAGTTGATAAGTATATAAACAGTTTGTTTGTGTACTGTAAATTAAACTTTATGTAATTGTGAGATTCGTACTTTGCATCAATATTGAAACTCTAACCATGCCAAAGATAAGAACAAGATTAAGAACGACTTACCCCGTATTTGAACATTCAGCTGAGCTTTCAGGTGTACAGTTACCCACAAAATCAGATGTAATAAAACATTATTTTTAATTGGTAGAGCTTGAAAAGTGTGAGAAAGGGTATGATCGATCTGTAAAGATTGTGGCGAGAGACGTTGCTCAGTGTGTGAAATCTGTTTAGGACAAGGCTTTCATCCCTACTGTGTCTTTAGAACGTATAGTTCAGCTTCTACTTCGCTTGTACGGAAAGTATACAAGAAGTTTGGTAAATCTGAGAAGAAAACGAAAGCTTCTGCAAATTTTAGGAAAAAATGGATATATTTAAACAAGATTACACTAAGTTCTTTGATATATGTTCCTGTAAATGTCATGAACTTTCCATGTGCTCATGTGAATTGGGAAAGTAAGTACCTAAGTGGAAGGAGTGGACATTTCTGCAAGATCAGAGAACAACATGAGTAGGCAGAATAGAGGGAGTTGACTACGAGGAACCTTTAAAACTAATCGTACGCACTAAAAGGAAATCAGGAGAGACCATTCTCCAACAGTCTTCTCACATATCACAAACGAGTACTTCTAATGAACTCCATACATCATCTTCTGATGGCGATCAGTCAAATGTTGATGATTACTTTGCGAAATAATAGGATATTAGAGAAAAAAGAAGCAAGGAGTAACAACATGTCCCTAGACCTCTTGTTGTGCTGGTAGACCGATTTAGAATATCTGATCGTGCAACTGCTTTGATAGCAACAGCTGCAATGCAAAGTTTTGGAATGATTGATCCAAAGGTGATAGGCCGCTCAAAAATCCGGCGAGAAAGGGAAAAGATACGACAAAAGGAAGTGCTAATGGCTAAAGGAAACTTTCTTAGAGGCTTATACTTAAATGGTCTTAAAGATCAAACTCTATGCAGGAAAGAGACTGGAGGTCGCTGGTTTTTAGTAGAAAGATACCCTACTTGTAAAGATGGAGCTAAACACTTGTAACTAATGAGAACTTCAAGATACATACCACAAAAGGAGCGGCAATTGGTTCAAAGTAATTCAAAATAACTGTTATTTCGCTAATCCGGAGAATATATTGCTTTCTATGTTTGACAATGAAAGACTTCAAGTCAGAAAAAACGCATGGAGAAAGATAGTCAGCGCAAGATGAAAGGCTAGGAACGAGAAGAGTAGAGATAATGATAGTAGCAACAGTAGGAAGACGAAACGAGGAAGACCTTCTAAAGTAGACAATGAGTCATATGTAAATAAGAAATATGCTACCAACGCGCAATTTCAATGCAAACGATTACACTAACTTTATTAACTGAGAATCAGTTGAAGTGACGCATGAAGTTGAAGCGGCGCTGTCTTGTTTTCCAATAGAGAAATCTACAGTAATAACTACGAACATCCATTCATAAAAAGAGCTTTGAAATATTTCTGACACATTCAAAATACAGAACTCTACGTGAAATTTGTAACAGAATCATCTGCATCAGTTTGTGGCAGAGTTAGTTTTATTAGACTTAAACTAAAATCCCAATCTGTAAACCGAAAAGTAGAAGCAAAGGCAAACTATGCTCTCCAAAGAACCAAAGATCTAATTTTGAACACACGTGTATGAATGGTAGGGTGGGCATGGGAGGGACCCGACCTGCACCCCCGTTCTTGTCGTGGGTCCTGGGTCGTTTCACTGAAACAAGCAGATGGATATAGAAAAACATGTGTATTTTGTATTAAGTAGATTGTTATTTTGATCACATTGGCTATTGTGTGATTCCAAATCTGCCTAAATCATGCACAAAATATTTCTTAAATTTCACATATTACTTAAGTTAAGAAATATAGGTAATACTTTTGTTCATTTACCGTAGAAACACAAAAGAGTTATATGTACAGCGGGTTTGCATACCCTATAAATACACAAAATCTTTTTTGGCAATTCGCCACCCGAAGATATTCGATTTCAGCGACGAAATTTTTACAGTATTTTATCAACATCACTTGACAACTTTTCCGCACTATTGCGTTTTCGATATATAAAAAAGTGATTTTTCGCTCCGCCCTAGTATACATATAACATATAGCTGAAGAAGGTAACATAAGTATATGCATGTGATATACGGAAAACTGTTAGATGTCAGACATCCTGCAACGGCATGATGTAACATCTAAGGGCAGTGCCTATGCAGCATACGGATAACGTCTGATCCGTACTGATTTACAAGCAAGAGGATACCGTATATTTGTACAGTAAGAGACACTTCTGGATGGTATGGTACAAGCATATCGAATTTCAAGTTTTTATTCCAATTCTAAGTACCTAAAACATCAGATTATAGGTTAAAAAAATACTCTTTAAATAACATATGGAAATTCTTTATCCCCTCTATAGACCCCCTAAAAATTAAAAATATTCACTTTTGGCAATTTTCCCCTGGGTTAGTTTCGGAAAGCTACAATCGTGCCAAATTTAATCATTGTAACCCTACATGAAGTGCTCAATTATTTGTCAGCTCATGTAGTTTTATATAGGCCTATAGATAGGATTAGGATTAGATTACTTAAAGAAAGCGATATGAAACCTGGTGTCAGTAATCGAATCCACTGTCTTCTGGTAATTAAACTTGAGAACTGAAAGTTTTGTAATATTTTTTTATGAAAAAAGACAAAAAGTGGATAGAAACAGATATAAGACCTGTTCGACCATAATCGAACTAAAATACCTCATCTGTGGATAAAACGTTGTGAACATTAAACAGTTTTTTTTTAAAAAAATGAAAAACTAAACTATGCTACTGTATACTTTCCATGTTTCATGACATAAGTATTTAAAGAATGTTGAGCAATTCCTGTTACTTGAACATTTTTTTTTTACGTAGATAATGTTCAGTTCAATGAGTACGTCATATATTCTTACTTTTATTGATAACTACATACAAGATTTCAGCAAGTTTACAATTCAGGAACACTGTCAATGTCGTTACTACTTATTATTATTGAAGAAAAAAATGTATGAGTCAATTATGCCAACAGAGCCGATAACTTGATAACGAACATAAACGTATATAAAGTTTAGAACCGTATTGTAATGTATTTTTAGCATTCTTTATGAAATTCTAAACAACTATCCCGGAGGTGCTAGTTCTTTTCATGGGAACACGAGGAGAATAAGGTGTAATAAATACGTATAAAACCGGAGATTTGAATATTGTAGAAATTGCTAGTTTCCAATTTCAGAAGCGGAATTTTCAAGAAAAGCTGTTAACATCGAAGTGGCCATTTTTAATGAAGAAATTGTGTACCAAATTTCACACTTCCAACTTAAGCATTTCCTCAGATC
>NW_027656850.1:0-56438 GCF_964235325.1 Thermobia domestica
AAAACATGAAGCTTTGACTTTATTCTATTGCTAATAATATAAATGAATGGTTTATAAGTTAATAGAAATCACATTAAAAACACCGATTGTTCGAATAAGTTGTATAATCGACGATTATTGATAGACTTCACATTGTCACGTAAAGATCTGTCATCGTCATGAGGGCTTGTGCGTGGGCGTTTCTTCGAGGGTAGCAAAATTTTTCTTCTTAATATGGACTGACGGAGGAAATGAGACTGTCTGGAAAATGAGGTACCTTTTGGGTGAGAAATTCCTAAGCATTGTTTTCTTCCAACTGTTCGCTGGCTGCTTTCATTTCTAAGAATTGAGGCTGGGGAAATACGAGGGTTGATTTAAAAATTCACGCCAATCCATACTGTTATAGATGGCGTCGGACGGACTGTCCACTGAAGGTATCACAGAAGTGGGCAAGAACCCTGGAATCCAAGTCTTCATAGTCCCACTGCAACACTACAGCAATCACAGCACTCCATTAGTCCATAAAGGGTTAATGTCATTTTGAGTTCGTTCTCACTGAAGAATAACAGTTTGTAGCTTCACTCGAACGCACATGATCGCGAAATTCGAAAAATGACGAACGCGAGGGCCATTTACGATAACACGAGGGCATTTCGTAAATGTCTTTTGAGTTCTTTCATTTTTATTATTTGTTTATTTTTTGTTTATTTCAATTATTCCTTGAAACATAAACACAAAATAATTGCAATATTTGAATATAAATCAATAGTTATTTATAATTCAAAATACTATTCAACATTATACTTCATAATATTTTTCAAAATTCAAACTAAATTACACAAACATATTAATATATGCAATGCAATACTATTTTCAATAAAACGTATTGGTAAGGTATTGTACTCAATGCCATCTCTAAGAATACACAACAATACAAACTAAATGTATACCAATAAGTTTGAAATAGTAAAATTGATTTAAGATTCTACAATAATACTTCTTAATTCTCGGACAAAACACACAGTATCACTCAAAATAGCATATACCATTAAGTAATTCAACTTATCGTGATTTTATTTTTTATGAAAATAAGATATTCATTCCTACTACATGTGTAGAAAATTTGTTGTATTTGAAACACCAATATTATTCATAAAATTCAAAAATGTACTTTCATTGGTATATTAACACAAATTATTCACTAGAACCATTCAAAATAACACAACACAACTAAAACATGAACAAAGTTATTATTATTATTTTCTTTCAAAATATCACCTTTACTAGTTGAATAACTAATTACTGGTATTATTTACGACCGAACACAAAAATATTGTCTTTACAAATATGTTTGATAATTATTGTAATCTAAAATATTTACTAATATAGTGCCTTGTACTCTTAAACGTAACTTGAATTAATTATCTGACTTTTATCAAAAAACATTCATTTTCAATATTTACTTTCATTGAAAACTACTTCTAACATTCTTGAAAACTAACACAATAACTGTATATCTGTTTTCATTTATTATTATTAGTAGTAGTAGTATTATTTCAATTATCATTACTACTAGGAGTCGAATATATGGCACACAAATTAAATTCAAATGCAAGCACACATAAATATTTTTAAAATATTGGTTACTGTATGAAAATTATGACTTAATTCTACGGTAACACTCAATATTACGATGTTTACATTTATTACATTCTGGTTAAAACTTGACCAAGAATGGACTGAGCAGTGGATGGTTTGTCAGACCATTACACTTTTCAAAGTGTCTGCCCTCCGAAATTTCGAAGATACCAACCCACATTAAAATATCATTTATTTCCATCCCCGAAGCAAAGTGAAAAGATAGGACGTTTGGGTAAAATTTAAAAATAATACAGAGGGGACTAATAAGAAAATTGCCTACTCCGGGCATTACATAATATGGATAACCCATAATAGTGGAGGGACCTTTGCTTCAATGTCTTCAAGTACTACTTGACATGTTTTCGTATTCAACGAAAAGATTACTACAAAGTGAAGGCAACAATAGTTGCTAACAATTAGCATGTACATAACTTACTTAGTACTTATTTATAGTAAAATGTCTCATTACATTTTCTTTTCATCAATCGACGCGTCATGAAGGTGGGTACAGGTGTAAAACCATACTACTATAACTTACCACATCAAAATTCAAGTATCCTCAGCTGATTAGTAATCCCAAAGGCATACTGGTTGGTTAAAACAAATAAATTGACATAACACATCGTAAGTATACATTACTATTAATTGACGCATAGTTGTTATTTAGAAATTGAAAAATTTCACTAATTAGTTTCGAATATGATCATTCAGATTTATTACCGAATGGTTTCTCACCAAAATATTTAAATTTGTGATTCAAAACATTTTTAATCTTGAAAAATTGCAACACTGTGATAAAATATTCACTAGAGATTTTCCACATTTTCACTACGCAAATTTATTTTTTTTTTTACTATATTTGATAATTTTCATTACGCAAATGCACTCTTGCACTTCGAAAAGAAACACTATATTTTCTATGATTCAAAAATTAAATTTCGTGATGAAGCATTAACGAAAAGGTGCAACAATGTATGAAATGAAAAAATTAATATTAAAAATTTTTCCTGAATCTATCGGCTATAGCCGTTCACATGATACATACAATAAAATATTATTGCTTTTATTTAATCATGCAAAATTTTGTAGAACACTAACAGTGTTGAAAAATATTTACTAACAACAAAAGGGATTTTGTACGAAATTTTCTGCAATGTAACCAGAATTCATTTTCATTGCCATGTCAAAATATGGGAAATGGGCAATCCGGCTATGTAATAATGTCGTTTACCCAATTCCTTTTCGTATTGGATTTAGTACAACATCGTAAATTAAAATTGTCATGCATTCAAGAATTTTGAGTTTAACTTCCATAGTAGGCATCCATGGGGTTTTGTTGATATGAAAACGCAACATTCTGTAAGCAGTAGATTTTTGTGTTACCTTACTATGAGAACTAGCAGTTACCTTGTGACTGGTTTGTACACTCGGGGCATTTACTATTTGAGTGTCATTGCGGATATTGGCAGCGAAGAATTTACACTTCCTACGTAGGCGTAATACCTTACTTACTTTACGCACTTTTCTGCGAATCTTTAAGTTATTTTTCATTTTCGCACGGTGGAAGAACCTTTGCCTACCTCTCTTGGTTGCCAAATTGAAATTACTGTTCCTGAATTTCTTAATAATATTTCGAGTTGAATACAAAGTGTTGGTTGGTGGGTAGTCAATCTGAACGTTTTGACTTAGTTCAATACACTTTTTCTTACTTTTCTTAAATTTAAATTTCATGGATTTACAAGTTGCACGATGTATGCCAAGCGAACGTGGAATGGTTTCATTTTTATTAAAACATACAATTACGAATATGCATACTGTACCTTTCAGCAACACTAAAGATATATTACCACTGGAAAAATAATGCAACTCACCAATCTGAATTGGTTGCTTAATGCAGCTTACTGTGGGAAAACTCGTAACATGCCGTGTATACACCACAAAAATTACAGGACTTACAGACAAACATTTCTTACGAACAAGTAGCATTGAACTGGAGGGGGGAAACAGCTGATCCACCCACTTCCTATCACATAAGGGACAAGTGCAGACATTAATCTTGTCTGAAAATACTACAACAGTATCACCTTTTATTTCCCTAGTGGTGGTTACGCTAACCACACTCGTACTACTGTTGGAGGTAGCCTCCATGAAGTCAACCTGCACGGCGTTTACATTTACACTGACATTTTCATTACTTACTTTATTTCCCTGAATAAAGACATCATTACTCTGTAGGACAGACATATTTTCCAATTGGCTTTTGATGCTTTGTAATTGTACGGAATTATTATCCAACAACTGAAACAATTCATTCCACTTAATGTTTTCACTTTCATTAATTTGAACAAAATGTGACTCTTGGACTTCAGATAACCTACCTTTCTTGACAGGGTTTGAATAAAAATCAATATCATCGGCAACATTTTCCAATTTTCTCTTACAACTTTTAGTTCTAACCTCAGAAGGACTACTATGGCGAACCTGTGCTAACGGGTACACGTTAAATTCATCAGTAAATCTAACCTTTTTAGAGATTTTATTTTCCTTTTCGGTTTGATCTACATTACATGACATAGTATGTAAACTAACATCCTTACTACGTTTTTTGAGGATAGGTTTAATACCACCAAGAGCATTTTGAGGAGAGTTTTCAACATTATTTGAAAATAATTCTTTTTCCTCTTCATTGAACGTACTATCATGATCACTAAGAAAACTAACATCGTTAGAATACTTTTTCTGTAGCCGTTGAACTATTATTTCAATAACCTTATTCTTGACATTAACGTCATCACATTGAAGTTTCAACTTTTTTGCTACATACTGAAAATATACATTTTTGCCGCGAGCACATTTCTCTTTTAATTTCTCGTATTGCTTACTTCTACGTATACCACGTACACGGAGATTGACCTCCTTTTCTACGTTTTTCCTATATTCACAATTAAAATTAAACACATATTCGCAAATTGCGAGTTTCGCTACTCTATTGAGACTGTGAGTTTCTACATTGAGGCCTAAAACATTTTGAAACTCTTCTAAACAAAATGGATCAGTACTATACTTATATTCATTTATTACGTTGGCGTACTCTAATTCTATCTGTGCTCTTACATTCATTAAATTCAGCGCTAGCATTTTGTACGTGGATTTATGAATTATATATTCTAAAATGAACACAAAAATGTAAAAATGTAAATAACACTACATGTGAAAAAATACAAGGAACTGTTTCTTTCGAAAAACATTAATTACTAAACTTATAATTTGCCTTTTCAATCATTGTTTCGCATTCTTGTATGCATACACTAGGACCTACCTGGTTTTGTACAGCAGTGTTTGGCTGATTTAACAGCTCCTGAGAATTAATTGCAACCTTTTTGTGCGTTTCATACTTTTCTCGTAATTCAACTACATCTGCCTTTATGTTCTCAAGTAGTTTAGTCAACTCTTCATGATTTGATTTTAACATTTGGTTAGTTGCAGCCAAATCTGCAGACAATTGTTTCACCGCTTCAAGCAGTGTTTCCGTTTCACTAAGCGTTGACATTGTAAAATATTATACTTAAAAATACAACATGCAAATTAATGATGGCATTGAATACAACAGTGAAGTTTAAAGATTTGCTTTCTTCCCACTAAAGCATCTGTCTTTGTTCGGTGCGTCATTTATAAGGGGAGTGCCGGTTCTGGGTTCGATACTCGTTTGTTCCAGTGCGAGAAGACCGACTGATAATAGTGATATTGGGATTCGAACCATGGATCTCTCAATAATCTCCTTTACGTCATCATTCAAATGCACAAATTAGTACATTGACGTAAGAGACTGGAAATAAACAAGTATCTTCACTCCTCCACGGTCCTAAGATTCGAGCGTAGCACTAACTAGAGACATTTGCCGTTTACCCACCTTCGCTGCCACGTCAGCTTCAAGATATACCGGTTAATACCTGTAAAAGAATACAAGTGGGGTGGCCATTTGAAATTTACGCCAGATGGATAGTGGGAAATGAAAGTAATATTTGTTCTTCACCGCTTATTGATACCTTACCTGTTTGGTTCTAACCTAAACCATGGACACTATAGTTGAGAAAGACAATATAAACCACACGTTTTGTCATTATGAAAAACTGCTTTCATTGCTTGTTGGAAAACAAAATATTTTGCATAATATTCACATTTAACCTTTAATTTCACTGAAACTAAAACATTTACAAACGTATTACAACACAAAACACAATATTTGTTTTAAACGAAAAGATGGCCCAATTACTGTGATACGTGCACCGAAACGTAAGCGAATTAATACGCGAAATTATCGACCGAATGCAATTTACTGCCAACACTTCACTTCATCACTATATGAAGACAAGTTTGTTTGATGTTTTTACGGTACGGCTCACAGTGACACTCTTCTCTGCGAATGTTCTTTCAAAAGTCGACCATAAATATGAGACGAATATGCATTCCAAGTTAGACACTGAAACTTTACGTATGTATATCCTTTAAGTGAAGACAGAAACTTGGTACCTTGTGCTTCGCATGGTGGCTAGGAGAACACACATTTCTCTTCACGCCTCACATAGTTGCCAGATTACAGCGCAAGAATACACTGACTAAACTACAATATAGTTCGTAGAAAACATGAAGCTTTGACTTTATTCTATTGCTAATAATATATAATGAATGGTTTATAAGTTAATAGAAATCACATTAAAAACACCGATTGTTCGAATAAGTTGTATAATCGACGATTATTGATAGACTTCACATTGTCACGTAAAGATCTGTCATCGTCATGAGGGCTTGTGCGTGGGCGTTTCTTTCGAGGGTAGCAAAAATTTTTCTTCTTAATATGGACTGACGGGAGGAAATGAGACTGTCTGGAAAAATGAGGTACCTTTTGGGTGAGAAATTCCTAAGCATTGTTTTCTTCCAACTGTTCGCTGGCTGCTTTCATTTCTAAGAATTGAGGCTGGGGAAATACGAGGGTTGATTTAAAAATTCACGCCAATCCATACTGTTATACATATCGAGAACAGTACCCAACAAACCCCTGCCGAGCTTCTAACCCGTTCCTACTACTACTATTACTACTCTTACTCCTGCTTCTACTACTACTAGTACTTAAACTATGGATCCGTATTAAAGTAATACTGCAGGCCTAATGTAACGTACCCTAGCTTAACTTAATGTAATCCAACAAAATATTGAGCTTTTTTTTTTTTTTCCATTCTTCAAAGTGGTCCGGCGATACGGCACAAATGCCAATTTATCCGACAGTGGTTGAAGATCAGTGAGGGTTTACCTCATAATTACCCTCCATAGGCAGTGTCTCATAATTACCTTCACTGACCCTACGTGGCATTCAATATAAGTGGCAAAATGCTGTTCCGAAAGGTATTTTTATTTTATTTCGAAGGAAGTAAGACTTTGGTGCTGTGTATTGATGTTTATGAAACCAAAACAAATGCTATTGAAACTCGTATCATTGCCAAAACCAACCTATGTTCACTACCCTACTCTCGCTTACGTGCCTACCCATCACCCATCATTCCTGATGCGCCTGCTCCCTTTAGACTCATCCCCGCGCTACCACGCGAACTCACCACCTTCGTCCTGCCCTGACTTCGTTAGATAGCATCCGTGCTTTTACTGGTTATCTACCCTAGATTGGTTTGTTCTTTGCACGGTAATTTTTAATACTATGTACATATTTGAAAGCCGCACTTATACACAAATCGTAAAAGAATTGTATATTTTCAACAATTACTTCTGGGGCCCTCTTGAATATTATCTATGCCAATTGAGATATTGTCGTCCAGCGGAAACCTTTTATGGGGCAATATGGAAATTACTGAAAAAATATATATAATTTTTCAACAATTCTTTCTAGTGTTGCACCAAAAGCAAACCTGTACGAAAGCATCTTCTCTCGTAATAAATAAACCTCTACTTAATACTAGTCCAAAACTATTTGGAAATTGAACTGTAAGGTTAGGAATGTTGAAAAACGATTACTTACTGCATCTTCCCAATTTTGCCTATTATACGTATTCGTAGTTTTTGAAGTAGCCATGTTCTTCTACAGTTATTACACCATCACACCACTATAAAATATATGAATATATAACAGAAAGCGTTATATCAAATAAAACCATAAACATACAGTTTGCAAAACCTCCAATAATAATCACTACTACACTGATTCAAGGATAATGTGAAGAACGTAATGCGCATTAGGTAAATCGGAAACAAATGAGAATCGAAATTCGCTTTGTTTTCAATCTGAATTCTGTCGGACCTAAAAGCTTGGAGAAGTTATAAATGTAACTATGAATGTTGAAGAAGAAATTAGCGAAGATTTACGGAAGAAACTACAAGTGATAGGGTTGGACTTAATTATACAGAATTTAGATAAAAGGAGCAATGTAATTGATAAACTGTTAAAGGTATGGATTAATTTTAAAAAGCTCTGTATTACTTGAGTGTATGGTAAACAAAACTTAAAAACAAAACAAATTGAAATAAGAACTGAAGAAATAAAAATTGAAATAAAAACACAAATATTACATTTTAAGAACAGAGATGATTTCCCTTAGTTTGGTTTGGTTAGAGAATAGTGTAACCTAGTGTTTTCCAAACATTCGAGTCACGGCATGGTTCAGATTTTCAATAGGGGACCCACTATAATGAATTACAATAGGGACTGCTACTGTAAACGGTTCTAATGATTATGGCCCAGTTTTTAAAGTTTCGTATTTTATCCATGTGGGTTTACCTACGTTCATTAATCCTTTTAAATTATAGAAAAGAAAAAAAATTAGACTTTCAGTTAAGAAGCTATTGCTTTAGCACTATTCATCCAAATTTGTGGGTTAAGTTTAGAGTTACCCCTCCGCATTTTATAAAAATCAGGAAAATTTACAGGAGAAATGAGGTAAGAAATGATAATTTGAAATTTTTATTTGATGTTTAGGAATGTAAGTTCGGCAGGAGAGTTATGTTTAATGCGAGAAAATTAGTACTATTTGCCGGATGCGGAAGGTTTCAGCAGCATGGTAGTTGTAAAATATGGCGAACAGGTGTAACAGATGCGCAAAAATAATGAAGAAAACCTTTTAAATTTTTGTGAAGCCCACGGAGTACTGAAGTTGGTGAAATGTAACAATTTTTAATACTTTAAGCATTGTTTTTTGTGTGTTGCAAAGTCCAAGGGCACCTTTAGACTGGAGGGACAACTCTAAACTTACGCCAAATTTCTTGTATCGTACGTGATTTTTCTCACAATGAAAGCAGCTTTCAGACAGTATGCAGGCCATGCTTCCATGACATATGAAAAGGGATATTAGAGAAAAATGAAAAACCTATCCACTACTTTTGGGAGTTTTGGCTCCTTTAGAAAGACCACGGGTGAGTGTACGCGCCCATAATGTCCCATGAAGGTGGGTATGGGTATTCTAAATGTTTTTACCAAGCACCAGCAGATATTGTTTCTAGTTATGAGGGAAAAGAATATTTCTTAGTCCTGTTCGAATGTATAAATTCGTAGATAGAAATAGGAAAAAATAGGGGTTATGTTTAACAGAAGAGGTCCAGAAGCACGTAAAAAATACAAAATTTACAGGAGAAATGGATGATGCAAATACTTAGACCTAACATAACGTAACCAAACATAACAACATAACCTAACCTAGTCTAATCTAACATTACTGAACTAATCCAAACTTACCTAGTATTAGTAGAAATAAGCGAAATTCTATATTTTTTTTTAAAATTATGCTGGATCTCTGCACTAATATAATGTAACATAAACTAGTCTAACCTAGCCTAAAGTCATCTAAGCTATCCTAAACTAATCTAATGTAAACAGAAATGACCGAAATTGTAACATTTTTAGAAATAATTGCTGTACCTCTTCTGCTAAACATTAGCCAAAAATAGCCTCCACTTTCTCCATTGGATTTAACACCTTCTGCATCATCTTCTTCCCCATCTCTCCCACTTTCCACACAGGGGCATCATTTAGGGGGGCAGGAAAGGGCAATTGCCCCACCTAAGAGTTTGAAGAATACATATACTTTAATCGATTGTCTACTAACATACTAGTACAAAATGAAAGTCTTATGTCAGTGTTGCTCTTGCCTAAAGCAAAGTCTGAAATGACGACCCTGTTTCCACATCGCCAACATCTGCCAGCTTTATCATTCCTGCACCTATATCAAATTCAGAACCAAATTCTTTATCAATTTCGTCCTCTCCGTTTGTGTTAAAAGACTCAGAGTATCTCTAATGTCGGATGAAGAAAGATATGCCATTATCAATTTTGGAAATATACTATCGCATTATCAAAGAATAATACAAACAGCACTTCACTCCATGCTATAAATATCACGCCAAATAATAAACAAAAAAAAAAAAAAAAAAAAAACCTGATATCTTTCTTCTTAGATAAAACTTGTAAACAAACTTCATATCCCTAAGAAAGAAAAAAAAAAGGACAATCTTCCTGCTGATGAGTTTTGTCCGAAAACAGTCCCCAAAACCGTGAAAGTTGCGCGTCCTTTGTCTCCCTAACTAATCAGCAACACAGGTAAACAAAAAGTTTGAACTTTCTACAACACTAAAACACCCTTCCACAATCAAAAACTTCATATTGTTGCTCAGGAAAACTTTTTTCTTCAAAGAAATTAAAATAAATAAAGGAAGATGGGAGATGGCTATAGAAATCATTTTTCTATATTTGATAATGTATTATGACCCATACAATCATAACGCATTGCTACAACACCATTTATCAATCATGTTTTGGAAACTACATATAATAATATGCTTTATCATGCTCATTTTCTTTGTTCATATAACTCGAATGGTATTTTAAGTATGATGTCATCACTCCCAGCCACGACGAATGGCGCCAGTCATTATTTTCCTTTAACATTCTTCCACATAATAGAGAAGAAAAAAAAGTTTTACTGATGAAAATAGGTATTAGAGGCAGTCAATAGATATCACGTGTTCATGGCATGACATACGTGCCGTGTGAATGAAGAGGATTAAGTTGTGATAGGCTAAGTATAAGTATCTCCTATAAATTTGTATCTTAGTTTCCTACTACAATATAACTTGTTGCTAGATATGGTTAGGTATCATCTCCTCAAAATTTTCATCTTGGTTAGCTACCACAATGTGACTTATATTTTCGTTTCGCTTTACTGAAGAATTACATAAACATCAAATCCGCCTCTATTCTATCTTTCCTGCTTCAGTGCGGAGCGAAGGTGGTGAGCGCGGGGGTGAGTCCGTAGGTAGCAGCCGCAGACCTACGGTCTATATGTACATAAAGGTAGGCAAGTGCAAAAAACACACAAAGCTGTGTTAGGTGATCGCAACAATCAAAATTACTATCAATTCCTGTTCAGATGAGACTGATACTACTGGACCCATGCGTGGGGAATCAGTAATCGGTGGAAGAATCGTTAGGAGAGGATGGCTTCATAATGTCGGAGTGATTTCTTCCGCTTTGCGGTAGGAGTATTCACTATCATGGCACCAAATGCAAAGCGAGTTCCTTTGTTATGTTAAATATGCATCCTAGAGCATCTACAAGTTATTATACCGGTACCATTTTGCTACTCTTTCAGCTGTTATCGTTCCAGTCAGCCACAACAAAAGAATTACGCTTGAAACAAAAAACGTATGAGCGCACATTGGTAGAAGCACTGCGATTGGGCAGTCTATATACTGTGCTAGGCGAACTTCCTTTACTAGTTGCGAATAAAGAGTTTATTGTCTTAAGATGACCTGAAAACATTGAGCAAGCTATTTTAGAGGTCTTGAAGTGGAAACTTAAATCAGGGTTGCAAGCTAACTAACTCACTCTATGGCCTGTGGAACCCGGAGGTTCAATGCCGCGTTCACAAAAGCTCTCCACTGACTTCTATCCTTAGCCAACTGGATCTAGTTTCTACTTTGTATTCCTATTTCTGCGAGATCCATCTTAATATTGTCCTCCCATCTGCGCCTAGGTCTTCCTAATGATCATTTACCGATTGGTGTTCCAGTTAAAACTTTGAAAGCGTTCCTTCTTTCTTCCATTCTGACTACATGACATGCACACCGGAGTCTCCTAGACTTGATGACCCTAACAATGTTTTACGAACGGTATAAATTATGCAGTTCTTCGTTATGAAGTTTCTGCCTTTCCCCATTCGCGTTCGTCTTGGGTCCGAATATTCGTCTCAAGATCTTGTTCTCAAATACTTTCAGTCTATGTTCTTCTCTCAGAGTAAGCAACGATGTTTCGCAACCATACAAAACAACAGGCATGATTATCGTTCTATATATTTTGAGTTTCAAATTCCTCGACAGAATTCGCGACGACAAGAGATTTTGAATTCAATAATAACACGAATTCTCTGCTTTTGGTCGACATTTAATTTCTTCGTGGATATGATTTTCGTATTTTAATATTGATCCTAGATATTTAAAAGTACCCACTTTAACAAAAGTATTATTTAATATTTTAACGCATCCATAATTTGCCGTATTACAATCCTGACGAACTTCCATGTATTTAGTTTCCGCTGCATTTATTTCTAAACCCTAAAAAGAATGATAGGAAATTGCCAATGAAAGAATGTAAAATGAACTAAATATTACGTAAAAAGGGCATTAGTAACATAGTGTGTAACACGGTATAAATTGGATATATTATATACATGATAAACAAACAAAGCTGCTGATTAGTACAAAGAAATTGCAGTAGATCAGAACAACAGAAACGGTTCAGAGACAGAATATAAATTGCACAAGCATGAATTGTACGAGCTTTATACAGAGGTCATTAGTTTCTCACACAATATATTGTTACACTTCTCAGTGTACCTTGGACGAGGGCGTCCAAATATACTGAAGATCATAGAGTAACCTTCAGCTCCAGTGGGTGGAGGAGGATGTTATGAAACAAATTTTGAGGCCCTATACTTTCAGAATGCGCCCCTGTCCAGACCTCATACAGTCGGGAATCAAACACATGTACAAGCAACAAACATTAACATAGAATGTTGACGGAAATTGTAATCGAGTTTAGCATCGGAAGCGCAGACAGATAAGAAATTTACTTCCTTTTAAGTTTAAAAGTGCTTTTAGAAAAAGAAAAAAAAAAAAGAATAATTAAAAATAAAATTTAAGGCAGGTTAATGAGTCGCTAATAATGACAGATTTTACATTCAAAGCAATATATTTCACCGACACCGTGATAGATTTTTTTTTTTTTTTTTTCTGGTAAGTACAGGAATTAAAGGTGTCTGGGTCGACCCCCACTCGAGTTCGGTACACACCGAAAAAGTTATGTAATAACACATTAGAAAGCTGAAGATCATGATACAGACTTGAGTTGTACTTCGTAGGCAAAACGCAACAGGAACCTTGGCTGACTGTTTGCGTGATCATACCTAGTGTGTGAAAGATCTATCCTAGGTTCGAGGTAAGTCACTGGCGAAGCTGTAAAAAGACGTAAACTTATTTTGGACCGGTCGGGAACTGGGTTCCTGGATTTTGCGTTAGAAATGTAATGAATGTAATACAGGAGATAAATAGAGGATGTGTCAAGTAAAGAGAGATTGGTATGTGAGTAATGGCAAGCAGAATTAACGGCGATCTGTGATGTTTAACAGGGATAGGAAGGAAGAATGCTGTTGTGAACGATAATTACCCGATATGGAAAATATTCTTTCCCATGAAATTTACTTTAATACATTCAATTAAATTGTTGTTCTCTTCAACAAATTGCTCTTGTTTTCTCATATAAAACTTTGTGTTGGTGAAAACTTGGGAAACTTGGTAAAAATATTCGTTTTCCCGTATTCAGACAATACGGAAATAACATTTTCTCTCTCTCTTGTTGTGTTTCCTTCCATCTCACTCTAAGAGAGCATGGCCAAAGTTACAGGAATCCCATCTCCTCCTTTTAAAGGCAGACCCAAAGTTATGGCTACCTTACCTCCCGAGTACATAAACACGGGGGTTGATCGCGAGCTCTCTCAGTGATTATCTAGATTCGCTACGTGTGTAATTTCATGTAAACTCCACACGGTAAGTATGTTTTCAAAAACCATGTGAAAATAATAAAGCCTGCGTGCGGTTGTTAAAGACAGTAAGGTACTCGACGTACGAACTAGCCAGAAAATACGCAACCTCCTCCCCAGTCCCAAAAACGGGAGTTCTAAGGTGAATTTTGCCCAAATTAGGAATTTTTACCAGTTAAGCGATTTTATGAGGGAATTTAGTCTCTGCTTGACCAAAGGAATCTAAAGTTCTTCCCCATTATTTTGGTTGTATTGGTCGGTTGTGTCAGGATGCACAAACTGAACTCAGTCTAGTTGGGCACGAGATATAAGTCTATGTAGATTCAAACTGTGTTAGATAGATATAGTCTGACTTAGTGCTGAAGTAAACGAGTTATAATATGGAAAAACTAGCCAAATCACAAGTTCTAACTTCAGTTCAGCGTAATATCTGATTTTAATTAGATTTCTGGAAAATCCCAGATTTTAAGAATAATTTTAACTTCTGTGAATTTTCACTATTTGTAAGTGAGATAGTCTCGGAACGAACTGAAGCGTATACATTCTTTGTTGAAAGCCTGAAGCACAACTATCAGCACCAATATTAGTAACGCTCGAAGAGCGTGTAATTTTCCCGTTGTTCCGAGCAAATTTGGTCTATTTTGAGATTTCTTTCAATTTTTTCAGTTTTCTTAAAAACTTAGGTTTTGCATGACTAGCAAACCTTCCTAAGAAGAATTACACTAGGTTGTGATCGACTGATCTCAATACAAAGTAATTCTCATCAATAGTAGACTAGCAGAAACTTAAACAATCCATGATGATTTTTAACCTTTTTCTACATTTTCTCAATACTTCGTAAATCTTGGTCCGAGCTCAATGGAAAGGTTAACAGCTGGTTCTATGATTATTTTGGCATTTTCATTGGAACTCACGACCATTACGACAGTTATACGTTAAATAACTGTAATTAAGATAAGACTTTGCATTTGGTAATATTATTCTCGGTCGTAGCCGAGTGGTAAATAAATTTAAAAAAAAATAAGTGGTAACATTCTCAAAGTGAAGAAGTGAGAGAGAGCAATGATTACCCAAAACAAATCGTGTTCTACAGTGTTGGTATTGCGGAAAGTCTCAAAGCAGACTGATTATATACACGAATAGTAAGGAAATTCGTAAGCGAATACAGAGGTAAGTTATTGTTTATTCATTTTACATGTATCCTGTAGCGTTCATTAGCAAATATGGGTAATTTAAGATTAGGGAATCGTTCTTTCTTAGGTTTTTCTTCAAATTATTACTCATTACGCACATTGTTAGTCTTTCAAGAGGTCGTTTGAAGTTATTTTCTAATTGCAGTCTTCCTTTTACTAAAATATTTACGTAATCTGCACATAAGACTATGACTGAAATCTAAACATTAATCAGGGTGTCTATCGGTCACGAAAAAGTCACGAAATTAGAGAAAGGTCATGAAAGTCAAGAAATAGTTACGAAATTTACCTTTGGGTCACAATTTTTTCTGTCTGTAGAAATATAAGTAGAGACTGGAAAATTTTGTTCTATAAAACGTCAAAATTCATTACCAAAAATATCTGTGGTCGGCTTTAGACGCTACCAAATCTCAGGAAAAGCACACTTCAATCGTATGCATGAAAATTCGGTCTAATTCACGCCCAAATTCTAAACGTATTGTTCCCTGGAAATAGTGCTATACAAAGTGGATTTTCTGTTAACAAAGAGTGTTTAGTGGAGAACCTCTCTGAACATCCTTTGATTTCCCAACGTTCCGTATATTGTGCCGTCCTATCCATTGGAGGTTTACATAAGGTATCGGTAACAAAATCTATGATCATAGGTGTGAGAAATGCATCATTTAAGCAAGTGGAAGCTTTGAAGCAAAAGCGAGATGAGAAACACGAAAGTCAAAACAAAATCAAGATGGAAGCAGAATACCTTAAAGAGTTGAAGGAGAAGAAAAGGACATCGTTAGGTTGCAGTAGACCCAAGAGGAAGTTGAAGCACTTCAGGAGATCGAAAAAGCTCAAAAAAGGGTAAAACAATATTAACTAACTTAAAAAAAAAAAAAAAAAAAAAAAAAATAGAATCCCTGTTTACAATCATTGTGACATTGTAAATATATGTGCATCATATGTATTTAGATGTGTAATTTTAAGATTAGTGAATTTGTCACTATTTGCTGTTGGTTAGTTACCGAACAAAACAGATTATGTACAGTAAATAAACTGAAAGTGATGTGAGAAGACACCAAGTTTTTGTGGTTCCAGAGAACAATCTTTGAAATTAGAGATAAGATAAGGATAAGTGCTAAAGAATATAGGTACTGTTATTAGATTTTGAATGCTACGAAATTTTATGGTTTGGTAGGGAAAAGGTCATTAAAAAGTCACGTAATTTTATTTTGGTATTTTAGTAGACACCCTGTTAATACTGTTTTCCTAATAAACTTACTTTGTGTGTGTTGTCCACTTTTCAATGGAAGCCATAGATGCCAATGTTATGAGGTTTCACTGTACATGTATATATTTTCAAATGTAATTGAAAACTTGTAAACATTCCTTTCGAGAACCCTTTAGGTCCATTACTTTTATAAACTCTGTTTTATATTTTCCTGTTACAGAGCCTTCTGGAGGAGAAAACAAAAACAGCCACCAAGTTGCAGATCGCAGTGTTCATAGAGGAACAAACGCATCAATTAATCTCTTCAGTTGCAGATGTGGAGTTGGTCGTAGCAACGTTTAAAGTAGGTCAATACCTTGATTGGCTTCCTTATTTAGTTTATGAGACCGGTTCTATTCGCACGAAAAAATTAATTTCTCAATAAATTCAGTTTCAGTAATCATCTGTCTCCTTTAACCTAAAGGGTATAAGTGTGGGACGTTAAACTATTGGGTTGGCAACTAAGTTCCCGCCGTTTTTAATAATGTTAGTTAAAAGGTTATTTTTCAATAAACATATACAAGTAGTTAATCAAGAATGTATTCTCTTTTGTTGTTTACAATGTTTTCCCAACGTTCAATAAGTTTTTCAATACCTCGTTGGTAGAAATCACCTGTTTGAGACTCGAAAAAGTCATCTAACCAAGCTCTCATTTTTGCATCAGTATTGAAAGAAACTCCCCGCATAGCATTTGAGAGAGATTGAAAGAGGTGAAAATCCATTGGTGCCAAATCGGGAAAGTATAGTGAGTGTGGCAGCACGTCGCAACCATGAGTTTGAATGGCTTCCTTGGTCATATTGGCGATATGAAGACGGGCGTGTCGTGCAGCAAAAGAACACCATGCTGGCGATTAGGTCTTTTCTCTTGAATAGCCGTGTTGAGTCGTTAAATTTGTTGCACATAGAGTGCCGCGTTGATCATTTGGTTCCTTTCAAGCAATTCGCAATGGAGAATCCCTTCCCAGTCCCACCATATGCACAACATCGTTTTACGCGGATGAACGTCCTGTTTCGCGCGTGAGGTGCTTGTTTACCGGGGCTAAGTCATTCCTTACGCTGCTTCACATTCATGTAGAGGCACCATTTTTCATCGCCAGTAACGATTCGGGGAAGAAATCGTTCCTTGTGTCCATGGGTTGCACGGTGACGAGCAAGCAAGCCAGCGGAGATTGTGGCTCGTTGATTTTTGTTGGTGAAACTTAAAGTGTGAGGCACCCATGCTCTACACTTCTGAATTTTACCCATCGAGTGAAGATGTGGGAGCAATCCATTGTCTCTGCCAGTTCCCTTGTTGTTTGACGCGGATTTTCATGCGAAAGGTGGTTCATTCGCTCTTCATCGAACTAAACTGGACGGCCAGAACGAGGTGCGACTTTGAGATCAAAATTTCCTTTTTTGAGCTTTGCATATCAATCACGGGCGGTTCTTTCAGCTATAGCACCCACTCCATACGCAGCACAAATGTTACGAGCAGCTTCTGCGGCCTTAGAACCTTGATTAAAGGCAAAAAGAAGGAGGTGCCGAAAATGCTCATTCTTCTCAACTTGACATTCCATGTTAATGATCTGTAAATAACAAGAAAATGTATCTTAGTAACAACGAAACATATATTTACGTAGAACAATATATTCTCTTTCGAATGATGTACAACTTCGTGCCAAAAGTGTTTAATGTCAAGAAGATTTTTCCAATTTAAAAAAACGGCGGGAACTTAGTTGCCAGCCCAATAAAATAATAATAATAATAATAATAATTTCATTTTCAGGTATACCTTTGTAGAGGATGTCCCCGCCAAGTGAACTTTGTGGTGGACAAACACCGTTTGCGTGGGTTTTCTCGGGGTTCTCCCGTTTCCTCCCACTTTCTTCATTACTCATCATCACCGTCTCCTTTAGCCTAACCGGCATAACCGTGGGACGTAAAACTCAAAGATTTCATTTCATTTTTATGTAGAGGATGCACTTTAAATTCATTTTCGATAAAATCAAACACCATCATAGTAACTGTTGGAAACACCATCATAGATTTGGGCTGAAAGTGCTCGGAAATACATGAATGTCCGGCACATAGAGAAGTAGCATGTACAAACAATATAATTAAGTATGTCGGATGTTTAAAGTTGAGTTTTCGATATGAGTAATGATGAAGATATTGAGTATAGAAAATGTGAAATTGTAAAAATGATTTGTGATAGTTAAAGAGTGCTTTGGGTACAGATTAAGAATAAAAATTTATTGGAAGGACACAGGTATATGTTGTCGATTCTATAGCTAGAGAATGTAGTTAAGCCAAAATAATTATTGATATATATGTATATTTATTATAATGTAAAAATAAGTAAATAAGATTGATTGCTTTAATATTAACAGAATACATTTCGTTATTCAAGGTCGATTAAATTCGAAATGTGTTCAACTTTTGCTTGTCACTCCGAAAATAATAATAGAAGAAGATATCCGTTGAGTAAAGGCGTAATAAGTTATGACGAGGTGGTATGTGCGTGAAATGTCTCACAAATGTGCGTGGATCAATACACAGATTATTGAATAATTCCGATAGGGTATTGGAGTAAGGAAGTGAATTATGCTTACGTTCTTTAATTACTTCGCTTCAAGTAGTTTGATGTTTTAAAATGTCGGAGTAGGAATATTAATAACATGAATTTTGTCCTTGTTTGTCTAAGACTAATTAGGTATTTTGTACGGATATTATATTCTATGAAATCACTACGCATGTCTGAAACATTCGTACCACGCAAAAGTGACGAATGACGATTACCCAACTCTGAGGCTTTAGAAATTTGAGTTTGGAGAAGAGTAGAGGAATTATTTGGAAACGATGGAAAGCCAATGAGGAAGTACTTAGAGCTGTAGCGAGCGAAGACCAATGTTGGATTTAATGATAAATAATACCTCATTGGTATAGTCTGAGAAGCAACTGAAGGGTAAGGAAAAAAACAAGGAATGTCCATGTATGTGCTTTTTGGGGTGGTTTGTCCTGTCTGTTGGTAACTTTTGGTACTATTTGACTGTATATGCCATGCATACGTAGATGAAAAAAGGGGCAAAAGATGTAACTAACCCTATTCTTCTTACGCGGTTTTCAATATTAAATCGTAGTTTTCTCGAAAATGCAATTTTGTGACATTCCTTCTTTTTTTCCCTTACCCTTCAACTGATGCTGCAGGATGGAATTCAAGGCTTGTTTGAATGTAAAAGAAAGAAAAGCGAAATATGTTACTGCTTCTCATTAGTTTCTTTTGTAATCTTTGAGTATAAATTAGGTCATTAATTGAGACACGTCGGGACTGTATTATAGCTACAACTACTGTCCCATAACACAAAGTGTTGGACACAGGTAGAACATTGTGGGCTTACATTTTATTGAAGTTATAAAGGGTAATAATAGATAACTCTTATTTCAATATTGTTAATAATATTATAATATTGTTTACTTTTTATATCACTTACTGAATGAATGACAGGCTATTCTATACTGTAATACTTGCATGCTGTATTTTTTATTTATCAGTATTGTAAATTCCTTTCCAATAAGAGTTCATTGTTTGTGGCTATCCTGAAAGTAGATGTAAGTTTACTGAATGCTAAGGTTTGATGGCTGATATATTTCCGTGAAACGAGGGAACTATATATTTATTTGAATACCTACATTTTGTGGATAAAAGTTAGATTTTTTTTGAAATATGTTTATGATTGTGTTTTTTCTTTATCTTTGTGTAGAATCTGTATCAACTTCAAGAAACTGGGAATTCGAAAGTTCTTCAAGGTCAAAGCTTGGTTTCCATAACATCTATGTTACTTCAGATGTGGGAGAAGGTAAAGTGCATAACAAAGGAATTGTCTATAGAGATTGTTTATTTCTTTTTCTTTTCTTTCCTTTCTTTCTTTTTCTTTTTTTTTTTTTTTTTTTACTCTACTTTGTATCCACTTTTTGTTTGTTTTTAAATTACTTTTTGATAGTCCGACGAAAGATAAGTAATAAAGTTGTGTAATTTCCCAAGTGTTGAATCAAGGTACATTCATTTTCTGTTTACGCTGTTCAAAGCAAGGGAAAAAGAATAACAAGTAAAAAGTCGTATTCTTCTAGTAATCTACGCAAGCATGATTTTCGCTTCTTATAGAGTACTGAAATATGAGTGCAAGTAATCAGAAAGTAATTTTTGAGAACTAGCAGCCTATATGCTTCTATATGCAAATGGTATTAATCGGTTTTCTTGATCAGCCATTCGACGTACGTCCTGAGCAGCACAAACAGACTTTCACTTTGACAGAGTTCCTATTCAGGTATATTTTGCAGATTAATATTTCACTTACTTTTTATGTCGTATGCAGTCGGTCGTGACGGCATTAATCATCTTTACAATAGCAAATCCATTGTTCTGAAACTTTTATAGTCCTTTCGTAGCTGGGGTGTGGATCGAAAACCACTATTATATATCCTCAATACAGGTTGAGTTTAGCTTCACAAACTTCAATTCAAAACCTGTTAGAGTCAAACAGACAAAAATGACTATGTACATTTTTTTGATACAGCTTTAATATGAGCGTTTCAACGCACGATCGAAATATTTCGCGTATATTTCCATGAGCACTTTTCATGTTTGTTTATTTTGTTTTGACAAGAATTTAGGCTTGAAAACTGGAAAGAAATAATCTTTTACAGAAATTTGTATGTAAGTGTTTTAAGAATTAATGGTAGCTGTAATTTTGGAACGGTTATGATACATTGAGCATTTTATTTGTTAAAATTCTTACAAATGTGCGTTTACTTCCTGAAAGTTCTCAATGAGACAAAGTGTTTTCATTGTCATTATTTCTTTTTAGGTGGGAAACGATGAGCTCGTACCTCTTCTGGCTGAACACGTGGATTTTCTTTTGAAACTGATCGATCAGAGCAATGCAGGCAACATTTATGTAAGATCTGTGGCAGCTAATTGTTTATTGGAAATAGAGTCACATTTTCCGGTAAGCATCAGCTGATTATATTGCCGTTGTGAAGATGAGTGGCATTAATCCTATGATTACGGAACAATTAAAGAACACGAGTTGATATTGTCTTATTGTGTTTATTCAAATTATTTATTGAAAATACTTGCAGTTTACCTGCATTTCCACTGTTACCACTACATCTACTTATTCGTGCCCGGGGGCGTCCCAAAATCGTAAATTACCGGATCCCAGGATATAACCACAGACCATTATCTGGATGCTACAATTGCGGCCCTGCCTACCTCAGATTTGGCTGACCAGCTGTAGTACCAGAACCAATGATTCGTAGAGCCTACACATTTAAAAGTAGAACGGATCTCTCCTCCCCTGGCAGGATATCTTTTCACATTTGGTTCACTTTACTTAATGAGAAAGATAAACACTGTTACCCTCAGTAGAGTATAGGAATAGAATAGAATATTTTATTGTAATTGAGCTTTACAAGCAATAGACAACGTCCGAATAAGGTATACATATAGATACAGATATAATAAAAAAAGTAATCATAACATACAGGCTCGGACCCCCCTCTGGCTCACGAAAATGTATATGAAATATGGAAAACTACGTATATTAAACACCAGGAATACCAGACATAATATAACAACCATAGAGATGGGCCCCTCCCTTGAAAATTTTCTTCGGGCGCCGCTGCATACAGGCAATTAGTTGCTGATTAATAGTATAATGAATAACCTAATAATATTTGAAATAAAGTGGCACTGCAAACTACGACACAGTTTTTGACATTCACTAAACTCTTGAATCGAGTAAAAGGGATTCGCTATTAACCAGTCATATAACTTTTTCTTCCTTTCAAATATCTATTAGCAAGATTGACCCCCTACGCAGATGAAATTATTGGAGATTAGCAGCGCGGATTTAGACGAAATCGATCAACTATCGACCAAATATTTACCATTCGCCAAATACTCGAAAAGAAGTGGGAATACAATACCCCGGCACATAAACTATTTATTGATTTTAGAAAGGCTTACGACTCGGTTAGGAGAGAAACATTGTACAACGTTCTTACAGAACTTGGAATACCGAGAAAGCTAATTAGATTAATTAATACAGTGAAACCTCTCAATAGCGGACATCAATGGGACATGAAGTTTTGTCCGTTACTGAGAGGTGTCCGTTAGAGAGGTTACAGAAGTTTAATTTCTCATAACGGTAATTGTATGCTGTAATATATAGTAAATACATTTTGTATTAGCGTAAATACGTAAACTTCAGTATGAAAATACTCTTATTTATTACACATTTGAATTACTGGGAGGGATAAAGGAGAAATTCATTTCTGTTAAATCATATTATTGCTGGGCAATGTTTAACGAAAAAGGTATGCTCTTTCCTCTACAACAGTAATAAAAAATCATTAGCAAGTGTCCTCTAAAAATCCTCAGTACGATTCCAGAATAAACACGTGTGTGTGTGTGTGTGTGTGTGTGTTTGTGTACTGGCGCGGCATCTTCGTTGACAGAATGGATGAAAAGGCAAGCTATTGGGGGTGCATATGTTTATTGACCCAGGCCCAATCACAAAGAATATCCTTTTAGATAAAATGAAAAAGGAAGCCGTGAAAATTCCAACCCACACTTGTTCCAGTATCATGAGTAAAAGAAAAATGTTTCTTTTCCAAAAAAGTAAGAGAGGAAACATTGCTCGTTGAAAATGTTATTGTAAAACAAACAATGTTTGTTTTGTTATCTATGAAACTGTCGGTAAAGATGCAAGGTCCAGACGAAAAGGATTACATTTGTTACGGAAGGGAAGATCTTTCGCATAGAATTCCTGGCCTTACGACTAACCCTGCATGAGTGTTATTGCTTATTCAAAATTTTCTAGGATTTCCGCCAGAAAGCAGTTTATTGCGGGAAAAAAATGCAAGTTCAGCTGTTCTGTTTGATGGTTCACTCATGAGAGATACACTTATGGAGAAAAGACTGTAATATATCGCAGAACCGAGAACAATTCCTGTCCGTTATGAAGAGGTTATTAAAACGTTTGGGAAAAAAAGGACTGTCTGCGTCCGTATCTGAGAGTGTCCGTAAAAGGGAGGGTTTTGTTCCGTAAGAGAACATATATTTTTGCCGGGACAAAAAAAAAATCTGTCCGTATTATAGAGGTGTCCGTTAAGGGAGGTTTCACTGTATATGTTTATATAAATCCCAAAGTAAAGTCCGGGTAGGAAAATTTTTGTCCACGAGCTTTCACGTCGAAAATGGCCTGAAACAAGGAGATGCATTGTCGCCATTATTATTCAACTTTGTTCTGGAACACGCCATAAGGAAAATCAAAGATAGTAACCAGGACCTAGAGTTGAATGATACTCACCAGATTATGGCATGTGCTGATGATGTAAATTTAATAGGGGATGATAGGAGAACAATAGAAAGAAATGCAGAGATTTTATTAAACACTTGCAGGGACATGGGTTTAGAAGTAAATGCAGAGAAAACTAAATACATGGAAGTGTGTCGGGAACTTAATACGGCAAATTATGAATGCGTAAAAAAGTAGTAAATAATACTTTTGATAAAGTGAATACTTTGAAATATCTAGGATCAATAGTAACAGACGAAAATCATATTCACGAAGAAATTAAATGTCGACTAAAAGCAGGGAATTCGTGTTACTATTCGGTTCAAATCTCTTGTCTTCGCGAATTCTGTTGAGGAATTTGAAGCTTAAATGTATAAAACGATAATCATGCCTGTTGTTCTGTATGGTTGCAAAACATGGTCGCTTACTCTGAGGGAAGAACATAGACTCAAAGTATTTCAGAACAAGATCCTGAGACGAATATTCGGACCCAAGAGGAACTGGAATGGGGAATGCCGGAAACTTCATAACGAGGAACTACATAATTTATACGGTTTACCAAACATTGTTAGGGTCATCAAGTCTAGGAGGCTTAGGTGGGCAGATCATGTAGGTAGAATGGAAGAAAGTAGAAACGCTTTCAAAATCTTGACTGGAAGACCAATCGGAAAACGACCATTAGGAAGACCTGGGCGCAGATGGGAGGACAATATTAAGATGGATCTCGCAGAGATTGGAACACAAAGTAGAAACTGGATGCAATTAGCAAAGGATAGAAGTTAGTGGAGAGCTTTTGTGAACGCGGCATTGAACCTCCGGGTTCCATAGGTCATAGAGTTAGTTTATAACTTTTTCTTATAAACTTTAAACGGTAGCTGCTGTATGGAGGATCTCGGTCCTATAACTAATTAATTATTTTTGATGTTCGATAATCTAGTAAAGTGTATATGAATACTCCACTATATCCCACAAGGGACGGTCCTGTGGTATTAACGCTGGGATGGTGACAGTTCAACACTTCCAAGATGAGTCCTTTCATTTATTTATTTTCTTTCATTTTATTTTATTTTATTTATTTATTTATTTATTGTTGAATCTTAATGTCCTTTAAATTATAGTAAATATTAACAACGTCAATTGTTAATCTTAAACTTTTGTTACTAAAATAATGGTGTAAATCTGTTTTAAATTTGTTAAATGTAAGGTGATATATACATATATAGTTCATATTTTAGTAATCATATTTTCGTATTATTTCTTCGCTGGGAGCACGGTGGCTCAGGGGTAGAATATTTAGTGCGTGGGGTCCCTAGCTCGATCCCCTGTCTAGTAAGTTTGTGGTGGACAACATCGTACCCGTGTGTTTTCTCGGGGTACTTTCGTTTCTTCCCACATTCTCATCCCACCAATCTTTCCAATCATCCGTCTTCCTTAGCCTAAAAGGCGTTAAGCTAAAGGATTTAATTTCATTTTTCATTTATTTTCTCTTCGTATTTTGCCTCTCTTTGGAAATAACTGTTTTTGTGTGAGCATCGTCATAGTGTAACTAATAAATACAAAATATGAATGAGAGATTATCTGTACAGAGCTTGCTTATGGTTATGTGGATAGTGTACATGTCTTTCGTACAGGAGACCCGGGTTCGATTCCCGTGTGGTCGTTAAGCTGCAGGTTCACGTCTTATATTGCCTCGCTGCTGAAAAGGACGCTAAACTTAAAATCGGATCAGCTTATCTATATTTAAGGTGCTAAGTCTTATATCTATTCTTTCACTATCAGTGAAAATTTAGTGTTCTAACAAGAGCCAAAAACGGGCGTGGTTAAACGTTAGAACACGTTTGTGTTGTCTTGAGTAATATGATATTGATCAATACCTAAGAGAATTGTGTGAACCTTTTGGTACCAAATAGTAACCGGTGACCACTGGCCGTTCCCCAGATATTGGCCCAAAAAAGTTCGAATTACGTAAGATTTAAGCAGCCATATCTCGGGAACTATAAGTCATAGAAAGAAATAATATTTTGCAAATTTTTGCGAGAAACAGAAGAAGATGCGAATAGAAAGATTTACTTTTACATGTAGAAACAATCACAGTTATTCTTCCCTCTACATCTCTCTATTCTTTTTAAGTTCATTCTGGCAATCCTCTTGGAGAATTCTCAACTGATTCACCTTAAATCCATTCTCTTCCCACTTGTGTATGTCATGATAGTTATAAAATGTAGTGTTGTGAAGGAAAATTCATTGTTTTTTTTTTTCTTTCTTTTTTTGTGTAGACCATTCTTACCCATCGTCTTGATAGCATCTACACGCTGACAGTGATGGAGACGACAGTTGCCCACCAGCAGTATATGGCTCTCCTCTGCTTGATTATTCAACATTCCATCTCCAAAGACATCGCATACAGTGCCTCGTGAGTAACAATCAGTAATTTATTAAAAGTTAAGAAAACAGAACACAGATTTTCTCTGGGAAAGAAAATTGATCAGTCAGAAAAGAAAATCCTGGGGGGGGGGGGATATAGTTCAAGAAAGGCTACTTTCGAAAACAACCTTATCCTTATCCTGTTCCTGGATTAACGCGAATTATTACGTTTACAGATATATATAGGGTTCATGCAAAATACCGTTTGCAACGCTTGAGGGCTGAATCTGTGATCAAAACAAGCCAGAAATTCTATGTACAAAAATTTGCAATGTGCGTCCTTTCGAAATTATGAGCCGCGGAAATGTCGGAAAAATTAACTTTGGAGCGCCATAATGCAAATACCAACGATGCCAGATAAAATGGTGTGGTGAATTTTACAGAATATAATATCTTTAGTTCTCAAAAATGCCAAAACCAGGTTGAATGGAAATGTACGCAAGGGATTTCGACCTTCTTTTACTTAAAGGACATTCAGGAATCCTCCTTTCTTCCTTTAAGAAATCCTTTATGGCGCGCCTAAGCTCATTTTTCCGATATCTCGGCGGCTCATAACTCGGAAAAGACACACTCTGCAGCATTTTTAAAACATAGATTTTCTAGTTTGTTTTCATGCACAGATTCACCCCTCAGCGTTGTAAGCAATATTTTCAACAACCTGTGTAAGTCCCTGGTGTACACAGGGTGTGTGAATCCTTGAGCCGCTTTGTGACGAGGGAAGAGTTAAATAAATCCCAATCATCCAGTTGGTAGGGAGACACCATAGCGACTACGCCGTCGTTGCTCATTTGTTATTATTCAGAAACAATTTGACAAAGAATATCTCGTAAAGAAGCTTTCGCTGGCTTTTCTAATCTTTACTGATGTGCTGAATCTATTTTCTGTTTTCTAGAGGTATAAAACCCTATACTGTATTATAAACTTACCTCACTTTTCCCCTTTTTCTTTTTCACTAAAATGGGTTATCAACTACTTTTATAATAATAGAAATTGTCTACGAACGATTCTGAATGGCTGGGGCCGCGGTGGCTCAGTGGTAAAGCGTTCACCTCTGGTGTATGTGGTCCTTGGTTCGATCCCAGCTTGCGCCAAGTGAACTTTGTGGTGGGCAAACACCGTGTGCGTGGGTTTCCTCACGGTTTTCCAGTTTCCTCCCAATTTCTTCATTCCACCATTTCATTCATTAGTCATCATCACCGTCTCCTTTAGCCTAGCCGGCATAACGTAAAACTTAAAAATTTCATTTCATTTCATTTCTGAAAGGCTATTTATTCAATTCTTACAGAAGTTGGCTAAAGTCCTATAAATGAGCAGTTAAAAGTAGTTTCATTTCAAAGTAGATTATTCCAACGAACAAACGTGTAATTGATTGTGATTTTAGGCAAAAAAAAAAAAAAACTATTTTGTGCAAAACTTAACTAACAATCATTTTTATAATAATAATAAAAAAAGTACTCAAAAGAACTGATCGAAAGTAATCGTGCTCCTCCTGAACATATAACTTTGTTACTTGTTAATTATATGTGGCAGTTATGGCACCATGGCTAAATTAAAATTTGCTCTTTTCAAGCTCTAGTGTAGACACGTCAAACTCACTATCTGAAGTGGGCCAAATAGTCTTCAGTGTCTTTAAAACGGGCCAAAAAAAAAAAAAAAATCCTGCTCAATGATGTACTTCAAAAGTTAGTAAATACACAAAATGTTACTTGATACTTTAGTTCTTTAAAAAGTAGAAGTAACATAAGGAAATCCGGATAATAAAGTTTCCTATTGTTTCAATATTGTTTCCCCGATACCAAGTATTTTTTTTCCTTCTGAAATTAGCTTTCGCATGTCTGGAAACATACAACTTACATTTGCGATTTTCAAAACAGAAGTCAGATGAATGTTTGCTAACTACATCTCTCTGAACACTTGTACCTTTTCCTAAGTGATTAAAGTGACTACACTTATACATACTACCGAACGTAGAAATTGCAGGTTTCTTGGAACCACTGAGGCAAGTACTTCTGAAATTCGACAATACCCAGTTCACCGAAGTTTTACTTAAGAGTTGAGTTAGGGGGAACCGAAGACCTCAGAAAATGAGTGAAGGGCCATGGGCCGGTAGTTTGACGATTGTGTCAAAAAAAAAAAAAAAAAAAAACCTATCAAAGTAAGAAAAATGTCCGAGTACGTGATGAAGAAGCATCAGCACATCAATGAAAATGGGCTTTAGAAACAAGAGTTTGTAATAAATGAAGTTGAAAAATAAATAAATAAAAATGTACTAAGTAAAAAATAAGTAAATAAAAAAGTGCTGTTGGGAATGTCCTTTCTGCACATTTAGTTGTTGGATTGGTAGATGAGGAAGGGCAAGATTGATTTTTTAAATTATATATTCGAAATAAGCAAAGGGAAGTAATAGCGAGGAAAAAATGCTTTGTATTCTTACATTCTTGTTATTTTTTTTTTTCCAGGAGGCGAAACTCATTGTGTCAATTAAAAGGAGTTTTGCTTGCAGAGGAAAGCTCTTCTTCAGCTCTTATACACTCAGAACTCAACCAGGTAAATGATTTTGTAATGTTTTCTTTCTACTTT
This sequence comes from Thermobia domestica, assembly GCF_964235325.1. NCBI lineage: Eukaryota > Metazoa > Arthropoda > Insecta > Zygentoma > Lepismatidae > Thermobia > Thermobia domestica. Next base: position 28,493 of record NW_027656850.1, read on the forward strand.
TTTAAAATATATTAGTTAATTGATGAACTGCGTTTTCACTTTATTATTATTATTATTATTATTATTATTATTATTATTATTATTATTATTATTATTATTATTATTATTATTATTATATTTATTGTGTAAAATCTGACGAGTCAGTGTACAATTGCCAACAAAAATATGTCTTTAATTTGCTTTCTCCAAAATTTCAGGGGTGCAAGGGAGGCAACCTGAGTATAGTTTGCTCTAACCTTAAAAAGGCTCTTTGAGGGCGAACCGGTTCGTTCCACTCCAAAATCGGCAAATTACCTGTACCATTCAGTACACAAATACCGGGTGTTCAGAAAGTAACTATGCAGTGCCATGTTGTGGTGTGTTATGTGATGACTGATATGACTGTCAATTAGTAATACAACATCTTCCATTGTTTAACGTATTTGAACCATATTTGACCACGTATTTGTATTTATTCACAGGTCCGGTTGTTTAAAATGGTTTATGGAAAATACAATCCGGCAAGTTATGAACTGAATAGTTACTTTCTGAACACCCTGTATATATGCTACCTCTGCAGTAACATAATATAGGTAAAGGAGTCGTCGTGAACTCAGTAGTAGAGCGCTCACCTGTGATGCGTGCTCTGGTTCAATCCGATCTCGTGATAAGTCACTTTGTGGTGGATCACATTAAAGACGTTTTCTTTATGATAGGTGAGACATTTATTTGACTTTGTTTTAAAAATTCCAGTAAAATGATTCCCATTTAATCTAATGTATTTGTGCTGTGGTTCTATCTCAATTCCATAAGTGTGGTCACTTCATTGACTTCGAAATTTTAAAAACTATCAAATATTTTTACAAGTCCAAATACTTCATAGGTCTTCAGAATTAATCTCTTACGCATGATTTCGGCTTTGATGTCTGTTAATGTAGTCGTATTAATGACTTTTTGGCTCCGCAAGGTGGCTTGAACCGACTGAAAAGGGGTCATAAGTTTGCATAAACCATTTGAGACCAACTCAGGGCAGTTTGAATCGTCATTCAGATTTCCTACTGGAATCCAAACTCAAAAATTCCAACAAAAGAAGGAGATATTTTCCTAATGATAATAGGCCTTTTAATCTGGTGATTCTAATTTTTTAAAACGATAATAATAGTTGCGAAACATGGTCTCTTACTTTTAAGAGAAGAACGTAGACTGAAAGTATTTGAGAATAGAATCCTGAGGCGAATATTAGGGAATGGTGAATGGTGTAAAATTCATAACGATTTCACAATTTGTACCGTTCACCAAACTTTGTTAGCGTCATCAAGACTAGGAGGCTCGGGTGGGCAGGTCATGTAGCCAGAAAGGAAAAGAATAGGTACGCTTTCAAAGTTTTAACTGGAAATCCAAGCGGAAAACGACCATTAGGAAGACCAAGGCGCAGGTGGAAGGACAACATTAAGATGAATCTCGCAGAAATAGGAGTACAAAGTAGAAACTGGATCCAGTTGGCTAAGGACAGAAATCGATGGAAAGCTTTAGTAAACGTGGCACTGAACCTCCGGACTCCATAGGCCATAGAGTTAGTTAGTTAGTTGATTCTGATCTTTTCTGCCTTCCTTACTTGGCATGTGTTTCACACATATGCAATCCTGTTTTCGGTTGCTAATCGTTACTATTATAGGAACAAGCAGATGATATTCTGATTTATATAAAGTTTCAGCTCGATATGTCACGTCTTCTGACTCTGGAAAAAAGTGCAATTGATGCACCGCGTTATTCAACAATTTGAAACTGTTTGAACGTAATGTGGATAATTTCCTGTCGCGATTTATCACTGTAGACAAACATTAGGCTTATCACTATGACCCCAAGACCACTCTTCATTCCCCATGACCCCACTTCATTCAGAGCACTCTGAAATTATGGTAAGAAATAATTGACCTAACTGAATACTCAAGGTAAGAATATTATAAGTTTCAGCGTACTTTAAATGGAGCCAATTTACAAGTTATAATACGTATATATACAGGGTGTTTCAAAACAACACCGACAACGTTTGGGAGGTAATTCCTGACACCAAGATAAGACAAAAAGTATAGACCAAACTGGGTGCACAAATGCTTATTTTTGGAGTTATAGGCTGCCGAAAACATGAAAAAATGAACTTTAAAGGTCCATAGTTCCAAAACTATGAGACCTATTGTAGTCGGGTCAAGACTTTACTTAGGAACTAGTATGTGCCCTATCCAAAAATCAAAGTGTCAGAATCCTGTGGAACTTCTGCAACAATTTTTATAGAGAATTTGGTGAGTAATTCAAATTGCATGTCCGTAGCCAAACTCCTTCTATAAAAATTGTTGCGTGAGCACCTTATGATTCTGAAACATGTGTTTTTGGATAGCGCACATTATTAGTTCTTAAGTTAAGTATTGACTAGGGAAGGCCAAAAATTTTCGGATCCGGATCCGTCTGGGTCCGGATCTCGGATCTGGATCCGTTGAAATATTTACATGTTGCACTTTCTGTCGAAGTCTCTTTAGTAAAATGTTTCCAAGTTTGACTTCTTCCCATTTCAGAGTATACTGAATTGTCTGAAAACTGATGTAAAGTTTAACAAATTTTTCTGTTTAGCTCCTCTTCGAAACTTAATGTTAGCTTCACATTGAAAATATTTATTTTATTCTTAGAAAATAAACTTTATTTTCTCATATACAATTTAGATAAGGCCCTTCTAATCGCAGGAATACTAAACAAAACAAACCCTTTATTAATAGTAGTTTCTGACTCACTAGAGTCCAACCATCAAGAAATGTAATAAAAAATATCTTTTACTTGGAAGGTATATACAACAAAAAATATAGACTGATTGGCGTGGAACAACAGTAGATTTTTAAACATACACACGAGAATTTCTGGAGAGCGATATGGTTGTGTTCGTTGTATAAATTTATTACCTAACTTATGGCTTGCCCTTCTGAGGTCGGGAGTTTGTTGAAGGAGTAAATATAAAACAGATTTCTGTTATTTTTTCTTCACCCGCCGGTTTCTTTAATCATGCATTGCAGGACGTAACCAAAACATATCCATGCATCGTATTATTAAAGCGTTTTGTGTTTTGTATATTAAAGTGTTCAAAAATATTTAACATATTCGCATTTGTTTATGTGATCTCTGGTTCAGTTCTCGGTGGGAACATACATGAAAAAAATTGAAAGCTGAAACAATATAAAAATAGTATTTAAAAGTCAGGAAATTGATATTAAAACTTTAGCTATTTATTGGGACTGTAAGGCTGTAGTTAAATTAACCCACACGTTTCGTGAAGTTACATTACGTCAATATTGTTTATTTACTATAAGCTACCAGATACGTCCTCAGAGGCCACTTTACACTGTAGTAATCAAGAGATGAAAACATTGGAAAAGGAATGGAAGGAAGGTCTCCAGAGCCTTAGATCAAGGAACTAACCTAGCATTTGCCCAGTATAACTAAGGAACAACCCTGGAAAATCCTCAGTCAGGATGGCTGGTCTCCGAATTCGAACCCGGTATTATCCAATTGCGAAGCAAGAATCCTAACAAGTAGCCTGAGCTCGCTCCGTATTATTATTATTTAATTAACTAATGTTTTAAAATTAGTGCCAATTAACCCTACTTTCTTTATTGCTGATGTTATAGTTAATAAGCCTACATGAGACATCAGTCCCCCATCAAGAAAGAATACTAGAACTGGAATTCAGGAAGCGGGGGTGAAGAGATTAATGAGGATGAGGAAACTATGTACGATGCAAAAAATGAGTAATTATGACTTCATCACAGATATATTCACTTACATACGTCAATTAATGTATCTCTGATACAGGGCACTCTTATTTTCTAAAGTGGCAGGAAAATGGCCCGCTTTTGTAAACGAACACAGTAAGCACGTGCGTACCCGGACCCAATAAGATCCGGATCAGGATCTCGGATCCCGGATCTGGATCCGAAATTCGGATCTCGGATCTGGGTCCGGATAAGAATAACAGTTCTTGTTTAAAAATGAAATAAGTTTAACATACCACGTTTATACTCTTTAGGCTAAGGGAGACGATGATTTGGACAAGTGAGTGATGATGGAAGAATTGGTGGAATGAAATGTGAGAGGAAACAAGAGTGCCCCGAGAAAATCCAGACACGTTATTGTCCACTACAAACTTACTTGGTCGGGATCGAACCAGACACCCCAAGTACCTGAGGCAAACTCTGTACCACTTTTTAAACTTGATTAACTACTTATTACTATGATTTACTTCATTTTTACTCTTTTTTCCAGTAACATAAAAACAGGGACATTAACACAGAAACAGCTCCTTCGTGGCTAAGCGGTGCACGAAAGCGTGGGAGACCCGGGTTTGATTCCCGGCGGGAGATCATGTGGTTCGGATTCCACGTTAAGCAGTAGGTCCACGTCTCATATTGTCTTCCTGCTGAATGGGGCGTTAAACTCAAAATCAACTCAACGAACAGAAACATCGAGGACAGTTAAAATTTCAAAGGCTCTCCAACCGAGAATCGACCCGGTACACTAAAGGCAAATGTGCTAGCCGCTACACCAGCGGGGAGGGCTTACTGAGCCACTATGCTCCCCAGTCCTTGTTTAGAGTAATATACCAATTTTGAACTTCAGGGTCCTTTTTGCATGCTACTTGTTTCATAAAAGTCCGTATTTGCAATTCTGGAATTCGTGATAATGACAGCCACCCAACATAGGGTATAAGAGTCATAATAATTTAATTTCTTGGCTTACTCTTACTTAAAAACGTTATAACTAATTTCCCTTGTCTTTCTTTGAAATGAAAAACAGTCCAATTCTACAGAGAAAATTAACTAGGGGAGAAGGTTTGCCTTTTCGTTCTGAGAGGAAACAAAGATACTATTGTAAGGTTTAAAAGATTAACACAACCCTTTTCTATCGGACTAGGTAAAACCAAAAAAGAAAAAGAAAAAGAAGCACTTTTGATGCCATAATGGAAGATAGTCTATAGCTTCTTTTGTGGGGCTCTACGTTATCTGCACATACCATCTATTTCATATCATCTATTTAAATATGTTAACAATATGTTTACCTTAGCCCATCTGTGCTCTCAAGAGAGAGCACTAAAGAACTATCAATGATTTTTCAGGAACACGTCCAATACTTTCATTCAATGATGTTACGTTGCAGCTATTATTATTGCAGCTTGTGGAAGCTTTACAAGATACAATCTTCCTGCCTGTAATACTTTTCTGGCAGTTTCGTCATCAATTTAGTGATTAGTAATACGTAATGACCATGACCTGATGGACCGTAGTGCTCGGAGGGATGGGCAACCGGGTATTCCCCACCCCTCAGTTTTGAAAACTATGTACTTGTATTTACGGGAATAAAAAAAATGCAATATTAACTAATTAACACTTAGAGATGTTTGCCAAACACTGGTAAATTTTGCCTTTCCCTAGATTTTTATTTGTGGGTGTCTGCATGGTATGAATTTCATCCCCTTCCATTATTAAATTGCATTTTTCTATAATTTTTCAGCAGTGTAGTGTGGTTGTAGTAAATGCTCCTATATTTTTCGCTCTTTATTTTAAATAATATATTATTTTTTCCTAATTACTCTGCGTTGTGATTATTATGCGATTAATAATAAAAATAAATCTTTTCATCTTCCCTCTTGCTTCCTAAGTAGCTCTCTCTCCCTACATACATACACACATACGTTGTATTTATAAAGAAACATGATTGTAAAAGACACTTACCTTGGTTTGTCCAGGGTTTCCTCTTCCATAAGTACATCGTCTTCGAATGATGGAACTTTTTCCGGATTCACTGATATTGTAGGATGCTGGCCTTTTAAATTTTTCCATAATACACTTGTTCTACCTTTGTTCTTTATTTTAACCTTGCAATATTTACATATTGCACTTTCTGTGGAAATATATTTAGTAAAATGCTTCCAAATTTGACTTCTTCCCATTTCAGAGTATAGCGAACTTAACCGTCTGAAAGAGCTGATGTAAATGGTAACAAATTCTTCTATTCAGCCCCTCTTCCAAAACTTGATGTTAGCTTCACATTGAAAACAATTATTTTATTCTTAGAAAATAAACTTCACTATTCTCTCATAAACAAATGAAAGATCTCTTAGATAAGACCCTTCGAATCGCAAGAATACTAGACAAAACAAACTCTTTATTTATTTTAGTTTCTAAGTCACTGGAGTCCAACCATCAAAAAATTTAATAATGAATGCCTTTCACTTCTAAGGTATAACAAAAAATATAGACAGGTTGGTGTGGCACCACAGTAGATTTTTAAACATACACATGAGAATTTCTGGATAGCGATATGGTTGTGTAGTGTATGTATATTATTAGGTAAAAAAAAAAGTGTTTGTTGTATGACATTTATCACCTATTATGGTTTGTCCTTCTGAAGTCGAGGGTTTGTTGAAGGAGTAAATAAAAAAAAATCTTTCTGTTGATCTTTCCTTCACCCTCCAGGTTTTTTTTTTTTTTTTTTTTTTTTTTTTTTTTTTTTTTTTTTTTTTTTTTTTTTTTTTTAATATACGTTGTAGGACGTAACCAACACATATTCATGTATCGTATCATTGATGTGTTTTGTATTTTGTATATTAAAATGTTCAAAAATACTTAGCACATTCGAATGTGATCTGAAGTTCAATTTTCGGTGGAGACATACATGAGACAATTGGGAGCTAAAACAATATGAAAACATTATTTAAAAGTCAGAAAATTGATATCAAACCTTAATCAATCTGTTAGGGCCGTAAGGCTGTAGTTAAATTAACCCAAACTTTCATCAAGATATGCACGTCATTATGACAAGATATTATGTCATTATTGTTTATTTATTATAAGCTACCAGATACATCCTCAGATGCTATTTTACACTGTAGTAATCAACAGATGAAAACAACATTGGAAAAGGAAGTGGAAGGAAGGTTTCCAGAGCCTTAGATTAAGGTACTATCCCAGCATTTGCGTAGTGTAACTAAGGAAGAACCCTTTAAAATCCTCAGTCAGGATGGTCCGGATTTGAACCCGGTATCACCCAATTGCGAAGCAAGAATCCTGTGAGGCCCGCTTTTGTAAACGGACACACTACGTGCCCATGGGCGCAACATCCGTTCAAAGAAACATAGGTAAAACTAGGGAAAAAAAACGGAAAACGAGGGGGAAATAAAACGCCCTTCAACTAAAAAAAATGCTAAAAATAACTAAATTTAGAGCTACGAAAGATGAATTTTATTGAAAAGAATGTTTTTCATAATGATTAATTATGCTAATTATGAACATGAATTAGAAAGAAAACAAGTAGCGCTGAGTTCCGCAAATCAATTGAAAAGAAAATGTTGAATAAAATGTAACAAAAAAAAAAAAAAAAAAAAACGGAATTTAAGATAATTAAAACAAATTAAACTCCTGGCGTAACAGTCCCTTAGGATCTGGACCTACCAGCGGGCTTATGTTCCAAATGGGGATGTGTGGTCAGCGCCACGACACCCTAATGCCGGCTTTCTAGACTTGAGTCCGCTACCTCTTACTTAAGATAACTCCCCAATTGTCCTCACGATGCTGGATCAACATCGAAATTGTTGAGTGCCTCTACGGAAATTGAACCCATGACCACGGGCACCGAAGGCATGCGCTAACCACTGTTTTTTATATATAAAAAGCTAACAGCTTTTTATCAGATTGTTTAACCTGTTGAACGCTTTGCACGGATTACACTGTAACCATTATGACACAACACAGACATAGAAGTAAACGAGGACAGTTAAAAACACCTATGCCCGAAGCGGGATTTGAATCCAAGACATTCACAGCAAACAATCCACAGCCTAATGCCGCAGACCACTCGACTATGGCTGTCGGGTTTCCTCGGCTAATCCGTAGCACATTTAAAGTAACTGATTATTTTAAAAGTTGCTCCTAAATACTGACAATCTAAGTCTTATGCATCAAATATTTCCTGCGATAATACCATACACTCTCCGTTTTCTATAGACGAAAAGCTATAGTTACCCACATTATCTAATACAGAAATAAGTTTTCGGATCCAGATACGAATTTCGAACCCAGATCCGAGATTCGAATCCAGATCCGAGATTCGAGATCCGGATCCAGATCCGAGATTCGAGATCCAGATCCGAGATCCGGATCCAGATCCGAGATCCGGCCATCCCTAGTATTGACCCGACTACTATATGTCCCATAGTTTTGGAGTTAGGGACCTTTAAAGTTCATTTTTATCTTGTTTTCGGTAGCCTATAACTCCAAAATAAACATTTGTGCACTCAGGTTGGTCTATACTTTTTGTCTTTTCTTGGTGTCAGGAATCACCTCCCAAACGTTGTCGGTTGTTTTGAAACACCCTGTATATATATCTTTTATTTTATTTTCCGTAGATTCTTTCGTTCCTGTTGGACCAATTGTCTCTGGTGACGTGCCAAGGAGCCGTGTGGATCTCACTACAAGTAATTGACATAATGCTGTGCCAGGAGGTTGTACGAGCACCCATTCAAATTCTAAAGCCCCTGATGCTCAATAACATACACTCGTACAGTCTTCCAATATTCCATGTTCTAGTCTATTTAGAGGTAAGCAAACAATAGTTCAGAGCTACTTATTAGAATATTTTTTTCAATAAAACCTTTCAATTGTAACATCATTTGTGCATTTTTTCTTTAGTAGATGAAATTGTGTAACTTTTGTCAAGGTAGATTTTATTACGTGATCCTGTTATGGTAACTGAAGGAGTAAAAGTAATCGTGACATACGAGTACATCGGTGTGTATATATATATATGATTCTGAAATTGCTTTCATAAGGAATGGTCAATGCATGTAGTAAAATGTTCGCTTCCCGGCAGTTTTCGGTGCTGACCCATCACGATGACAGGGCTCATAGCGAGTTACTTTTTAACTAAAAGTTACTTTTTTCAAGTTGGTCACTAAAAGTTACTTTTTTTCAAATTTGTCACTAATAGTTACTTTTTTTAAAAAAATTCAAATTTGTCACTAATAGTTACTTTTTTGGGAGGTAAAATGACTTTCTCCTGTGATTTATGTTTTGCATTGGCAGTTTTCTAAGAAAAATATTACAAAAATAAATGGAAAAAGGCAGAAACTTGTTACTCATTACTCTTCTGTAAGCTTCAGTACTTGCTGCCACATGTGAAACAGTCAGCTTTATTCTCACTTCAGTTTTTATTTTTTCTAAAGCACATTGGATGGTTAGTGGATGTTTAAGCTCCCAATGTGGGGTTTAAAACCCTTCTGTGTCTATTCTTTCTTCTATCATAATAGTCTTTTAGTTTTCTCTCGTAATAGTTAACGCTCCGCTCAACGTTGTGTGTGTGTGTTTGTGTGGTTCATCATGTTCGTCTTGTGCTATGCTTCTTGTATGTTCTTCTTAAGAGTAGGTAAAGAATTTGAATATTTCATGGCTTTGAGAACTCTCAATGCTAAGTTAAATACGTATAATGTCTAGGATGAAGAAATTTGGAAATAGGCCAGAAGTGGTTCCACTTACTCAGAAGCTTCTTACATCTGCTAAGTCTCCTTACCATAACTACAAAGCATATTTAGAAAACCTAACAAAGGAGGAAGGTCAAAAAGAAGAAGTAAAGAAGAAAAGATGAAACAAAACAACAAACAAAAAGAGAGATGATGGAGAAATTGACAAAGGAAAAAAGGGACATGATGAGATTTTGGTCACTTTTTCGTGTGTTTTTGGTCACTTTTCAACTATTTACAAGAGACCAGACCACTATGAGCCCTGCAATGAGGCAATTAAGGAGCCAACTTGAATTAAGAGGTATTGAACACCGGTCTGGAAAGTCAAAAGCAGCAGCGATGGGAGATCGTTTGTTGACTACACATATTATGTCTGGTCAGGCTGAGGACTATTTTCTGAGGTGAATACATTATATGTAAGTAAGAAGCATTTTGCTAGGTATTTGTATGAGAGTCCCAGTGGCACAATCAGCAGACTTGAATTTTCAGGGACAACTATAATTTCTCAACTAGACATGAAGTTTCATTCAACCTATTTATGGATTTCGTAGGAAGAGCTACTCCTATTTTTTGTCATTACCTCCTTCCCCCCAACTGAACCGAGGTATACGAGATGTGATCAAGAAATACGGTGAATCATTTTATTAGGAACAAAGTAATAAGCTTACATGGAATTTGATTTAATCTCCTTCAAAGTACTGTTCCTGGCTACCAATGCACTTACCTGGTATCCCAACGTTGACTCTATGACTGGAATCATTTCTAGAAGGCATCTTTTGGAAGGGCGTTCAGCTCCTCTGTCATGGCTCTCTAAATGTCAGGAATGATTCAAAACTTTTTCCTTTAAGCACGGTTTTAATTTTTAGGAAGACCCAGAAGTTGCATGGTGCTATATCTGGACAGACAGAAATATATTTTCGGCCAAAAACTCGCGGATCAAAAGCAAGGCGTGACAGGGTACGTTTTCATAGTGAAGAACGAACCCATTTTCCCATTTAATCGGCAGTTAAAATGTTTTTCAGGGACCCATACGAGATGTTTAGTTCTCGAATAGTCATTCGCCTGATTAAACGAATCATTCGTGCCAGTTTTTGCACATTTTCATCTGTTTTGGAAGTCGAAGAACGTCTCGATCGTTGCTCGTTTCCAGTGGACTCCTTCTCGCCTTTGAACCACTCGTACAACTTGTAAACAGCCTTCAATGCCACTGCTTCATCGCCATACACTGATTTTGATATTTCATGAGCTTCTTTGACACTTTAGTGCAGCTTAGAACAAAACTTAATGTTGGCGAGCGACAGACACTCTTAACATGTCCTCACTCGTGTGCCTCTGGAAGCCAACTAATATGTCACAACTCGTTCAAACTCGACAACAACTATACCAAAGTTTAGGCAGCCGGGCTTACTAGTTGAAATAGATACATCATCGACAGAGGGCACTGTGCAACTATATTCACCTTACTTTTTGATCATACCTTGTATATACATAGTTCGTTGTATTGTTATCATATTATCGTATCCCTGTAGCCAGTTGTTTGTGTTCTATAGTTTATTATGATCCATGTTTCTTCCAGAGAAAGTTAGGAATGAAATTGTTTTCTGAAGCTGACCATAATGTGTATATAGAGCGCCTTCTGTCGAATTCCAATCACCCGTCTTTACCTGCGTCCGTTCGTTTGGTGTTCTTAGACTGGTTACAAGACTATCTGATTCGAAGGAGGAAAATGACTCGAAGCATTAAAAGGGCGGAAACCTTGTTCCCAACGCTATTCGATGGAGCAGAGACACAGCTGAAAAAACTTCTCTTACTCAGCGCTGTTCTGAAAGGGAGAAAAGGTTCGTTATTATTACCTTTGTTTCTTAATTTGTTACTAAGTAAACAATGTCTTGAAAAGTTTGATGTTGAACTGCAGCGAAACCAAGAGGGATTCTTCACCAGCAAGATGCTATGTTTTCTGTGTTTAATCCATATTATTTTATATGAAAACCAAATAATTTACAATAATTACTTTGTTAATATAAAATGGCAGGATACTTTCTTACAATGTCACATATAAATTTTTGAACAAACTCCATGGCTCTGGATAAGTAGAGTAACAAATAAAACACAGTTCTGACCAGAGCAGAATGAAATATATTAAAAACTATACTTACAATGTGTTACAGTTTCAAGGACCTAACGTCCTCTTCATCAGACACAAACACTGAAAAAAGACAGGTGACAGCAGATCTTATATACATGAGAAAGTGAAAGGCCATGAGAAAGCAGAACTGTGTTTTATATGAATTTTTGGTTCAAAATAAGTATATATGACACAGACATCACCTAGGAGGCCTTGGGTTTACTAATTTTATCATTTAACGAATGATGTGAAAGCATTCAGTTTTAATACGTGTTAACGGAATTGAATTTTCAGTACATAACAGTCAATTTAGCTCTGTGTTTCGATAATTATCTAGACATGAAATCTTAAGTTTGTTCTTTCTTTGGAACTAACGTAAGTAAAAAGTAAAAAATTAAACCTTAGCAACGTATAAAATTTGTATTAATAACCTTGTGTTACAGTTTTGTCAAGTTGTCATTCCCTTTATCAGATTCTGATTTTTTTTTTTTTTTTTTTTAATTTAACTTAAATTCACTGTTTCACGAAGTTGCTCAGATGTCTCAACGGAATTATTAATGTGGGATTATCCCTTGTCTTTAGCTTATTCTGATCAAGAGATGCAACTTCTAGAACATTTTTTGAATAAAATTGGTAAAATTTCTTTCAATGTATGAGTGTGACTTAATAAGAAAACCTTTCTCTGTACATATAGGTCGAAATTCGATGATTTTGACACAGGCATTAAGTATGCTGCAGAAGAGGGCGAAAAGCGGTTCTACTATTCGAACTAAAACTGCCATCATTAGAGCGTTGTTCAGATTTCTCCTGGATCACCCACACACGATAGCTCAGGAAATACCAAGGTTTGCACTTCTCTCATTCTGTTTTGCTTTTAATATGAAAAACCAGAAAGTTATTTTCTCGAAACACTTATTGTATGTGAAAATATGCATTCTTTATTCTGTTGTTTTCCAGTTGCAAAAGTTTAAAACTCTCTCTCGTAATATTATTTTGGGATTTATTCTTCTAAGATATTATAATAATAATAATTGACTAATTTGTTACCAAGTCTTAATGTTATCAAACATAGATTTTACTTGTATTGCAGTGGCATATGAAGGGCTCACTCCCTCCCCCCTCCTCTTAGTGCAGTGATATTGAAAATGGATTCTGCTTATATGCAGTGTTTTCCATATATTATGCCGATGTTACAATTTTTTTTTAAATTTGTCACAAAAAGAAGTAATGTACAGTCATGTTAAAAGAAACTTAGTCGCCAAAAGCTCTATATTTAACCCTTCATAAGAATTCATTAAACTAATTACGTCATCATCATCATCAGGTATTCTACCACTATTGGTTGGTCTCTTGCGGCATCTAAGAAACTTCCATGCTCCACAATCTTTCGCTGACCTCTTTATTTTCGCGTATGATTTTTCTGTTTTGATATGTCCATTAATTGTAGTCTCCTTCCCCCTCTCCCTCTCTTCCCTGCCACAACGCCACCATATTCTCTAGGACGCCCCTCGTGATACAATTTTTTCTTAGTCAATCCAGTTTCTCTTCCTCTTCTTTGTTCTTTCCCCTCCTACCATTTCTATCACCCTCCCTCTATTCTCACTCACATTTCGAAAGCTTCCAGTAGTTTTTCGTTATTTTTGCGTAATGTCCATGTTTCTACCCTATACAGTACAATTCTCCACACGAAGCATTTTATGAGTCTTTTTCTCGACTCTTTATTCAAGGTCCCACAAAAGAGTATTTTCTTCCTCTTAAAGGCTTCTTTTGCCATTCCTATCATTACTTTTATTTTTTGGTTCCCACTTCATATCATCACTAATAATACTACCCAGGTGTCTAAAACTATTTTTTCCCTTCTAGTTCTGTATTTGATACCGACCCCTTCGTTCCAATCGGAGGCTTTTGTTTTTCTAACATTAATTTTCATCCCATATTCTTCAGAACCCTTCCTCAAGTAACTAATATTCTTATTGATTTTCTGTTCAGATTCTCAACAAGCGCCGTATCATCTGCAAACCTTACACTGAATCATTCTACCTCCTACCGAAACACCGTCTTCATTATGTAGGCTCTTATTCACTATATCTTGTAGATAGATATAAAATAATGTAGGCGAGAGACAGTATCCTTGTCGAACGGTCCTTCTAATTGCACTCCCCTCTGTCGTTTCCTCCTCTTTTTTTTAACGCTTACTTGTTTGTTCATATATAAGTTTCTTATTTGTCTTCGATGTTTTCATTCCAACCACAATTCCCAATTCATGCGGTCAAAAACCTTTTCAAGATCAATAAATACCACATACACCTCTTTTCCTTTTTCTATAAACCTTTCACTGATTCATAATAATTCAATTGCATCTTTTGTATTCTTACCTCTCCTGAAACCGAATTCTTCCTCAACTTTTTCATTTGTTCTTCCGTACAGCCGGTGTATTTTTAATCTTTTTGAGCTTTTCTTCTGTATCATATACGTGAAAATTTACCATCTATGGATACCAATAGAAAGCATTTAATAAATGGAACACAGACTCTGTTGCCGAGTCAAGAATGTTCCTGGTCGAGCACGACCACGAAATGTAGTTTCTATATTCCTTAGACGATGGGCTATTTGCCTACCAAACTTCGTTCAGACCCAGCCAGTGGTTACAGAGAAATAAAGTAACATATACAATGCGAACTGAGACGAACCGAGCCTGTCCGTGGCCGAGCTTGGCCACTAAATGTAGAGATCTTTATCCTTTAGGCGATGAGCTATTTCCCCACCAAATTTGGTTTAAATCCGACCAGTAGTTACTGAGAAATAATAAAGTAACACATATGTGCACCTAGAGTGAACTATAAGCTTTGGTATGCTTACATGGAGAGTTAAACAGAAAATAGATGTTTTAAATTTTTAAAACTATTATTAACCTGCTGCTGAACTTATACAAGGAGGAATAAAAATTAAAGATCTGATCTCCATTTTTTTCTCGCACAGATCTAATTTACAGAAATCCCTATCGTCAAACTAAAATGTTCGGTCGCTAGTGGCGACGTAGCGAGCAAAATTTCGCTCCATATGTGCGTATGTGTGAGTCCCCCCTTAATGAGTTTCCGGCTACGCCACTGTTGTATTGCACAACTGAAGATGATTGAGATTTTGGGTAAGATGAAAAAATAAAGTATCTATATCTTTCTCTGACTTGTCTTCAATGCACCTGATCTCTTGTTCAATTTCCGGTGACATGTTGATTTTCATTGGCCTGTAGATCCTAATTTTGGGCACTAAAAGTAATAGACAAATAGGTTGCAGTTTCATAAAGCGATGTTGTAGACAAAGTGTTGATAAATCTGTTTTATCGCTTATTGATATTGTTCATTTTTGGCAAATTATTTGGTATTACATCAACTGAAATAGCGAAGAATTTCACTTAGTAGGAATTATAATTCCTGGTACTTTAGAGCATTTGGCTTTCTCCTAGGTTTTTGTTCGCAGGGGGTAAAAATAGGAGAAAAAGTAGAAAAAATTAAGAAAATAATTATTTGGTATTACATCAACTGAAATAGCGAAGAATTTCACTTAGTAGGAATTATAATTCCTGGTACTTTAGAGCATTTGGCTTTCTCCTAGGTTTTTGTTCGCAGGGGGTAAAAATAGGAGAAAAAGTAGAAAAAATTAAGAAAATAATTATTTGGTATTACATCAACTGAAATAGCGAAGAATTTCACTTAGTAGGAATTATAATTCCTGGTACTTTAGAGCATTTGGCTTTCTCCTAGGTTTTTGTTCGCAGGGGGTAAAAATACGAGAAAAAGTAGAAAAAATTAAGAAAATAATTATTTGGTATTACATCAACTGAAATAGCGAAGAATTTCACTTAGTAGGAATTACAATTCCTGGTACTTTAGAGCATTTGGCTTTCTCCTAGGTTTTTGTTCGCAGGGGGTAAAAATAGGAGAAAAAGTAGAAAAAATTAAGAAAATAATTATTTGGTATTACATCAACTGAAATAGCGAAGAAATTCACTTAGTAGGAATTACAATTCCTGGTACTTTAGAGCATTTGGCTTTCTCCTAGGTTTTTGTTCGCAGGGGGTAAAAATAGGAGAAAAAGTAGAAAAAATTAAGAAAATAATTATTTGGTATTACATCAACTGAAATAGCGAAGAATTTCACTTAGTAGGAATTATAATTCCTGGTACTTTAGAGCATTTGGTTTTCTCCTAGGTTTTTGTTCGTAGAGGGTAAAAATAGGAGAAAAAGTAGAAAAAATTAAGAAAATAATTATTTGGTATTACATCAACTGAAATAGCGAAGAAATTCACTTAGTAGGAATTACAATTCCTGGTACTTTAGAGCATTTGGCTTTCTCCTAGGTTTTTGTTCGCAGGGGGTAAAAATAGGAGAAAAAGTAGAAAAAATTAAGAAAATAATTATTTGGTATTACATCAACTGAAATAGCGAAGAATTTCACTTAGTAGGAATTATAATTCCTGGTACTTTAGAGCATTTGGCTTTCTCCTAGGTTTTTGTTCGCAGGGGGTAAAAATAGGAGAAAAAGAAAAAAAATTAAGAAAATAATTATTTGGTATTACATCAACTGAAATAGCGAAGAATTTCACTTAGTAGGAATTACAATTCCTGGTACTTTAGAGCATTTGGCTTTCTCCTAGGTTTTTGTTCGCAGGGGGTAAAAATAGGAGAAAAAGAAAAAAAAATTAAGAAAATAATTATTTGGTATTACATCAACTGAAATAGCGAAGAATTTCACTTAGTAGGAATTACAATTCCTGGTACTTTAGAGCATTTGGCTTTCTCCTAGGTTTTTGTTCGCAGGGGGTAAAAATAGGAGAAAAAGTAGAAAAAATTAAGAAAATAATTATTTGGTATTACATCAACTGAAATAGCGAAGAATTTCACTTAGTAGGAATTATAATTCCTGGTACTTTAGAGCATTTGGTTTTCTCCTAGGTTTTTGTTCGCAGGGGGTAAAAATAGGAGAAAAAGTAGAAAAAATTAAGAAAATAATTATTTGGTATTACATCAACTGAAATAGCAAAGAATTTCACTTAGTAGGAATTATAATTCCTGGTACTTTAGAGCATTTGGCTTTCTCCTAGGTTTTTGTTCGTAGAGGGTAAAAATAGGAGAAAAAGTAGAAAAAATTAAGAAAATAATTATTTGGTATTACATCAACTGAAATAGCGAAGAAATTCACTTAGTAGGAATTACAATTCCTGGTACTTTAGAGCATTTGGCTTTCTCCTAGGTTTTTGTTCGTAGAGGGTAAAAATAGGAGAAAAAGTAGAAAAAATTAAGAAAATAATTATTTGGTATTACATCAACTGAAATAGCGAAGAATTTCACTTAGTAGGAATTATAATTCCTGGTACTTTAGAGCATTTGGTTTTCTCCTAGGTTTTTGTTCGCAGGGGGTAAAAATAGGAGAAAAAGTAGAAAAAATTAAGAAAATAATTATTTGGTATTACATCAACTGAAATAGCGAAGAATTTCACTTAGTAGGAATTATAATTCCTGGTACTTTAGAGCATTTGGCTTTCTCCTAGGTTTTTGTTCGCAGGGGGTAAAAATAGGACAAAAAGTAGAAAAAATTAAGAAAATAATTATTTGGTATTACATCAACTGAAATAGCGAAGAATTTCACTTAGTAGGAATTATAATTCCTGGTACTTTAGAGCATTTGGTTTTCTCCTAGGTTTTTGTTCGTAGAGGGTAAAAATAGGAGAAAAAGTAGAAAAAATTAAGAAAATAATTATTTGGTATTACATCAACTGAAATAGCGAAGAAATTCACTTAGTAGGAATTACAATTCCTGGTACTTTAGAGCATTTGGCTTTCTCCTAGGTTTTTGTTCGTAGAGGGTAAAAATAGGAGAAAAAGTAGAAAAAATTAAGAAAATAATTATTTGGTATTACATCAACTGAAATAGCGAAGAAATTCACTTAGTAGGAATTATAATTCCTGGTACTTTAGAGCATTTGGCTTTCTCCTAGGTTTTTGTTCGCAGGGGGTAAAAATAGGAGAAAAAGTAGAAAAAATTAAGAAAATAATTATTTGGTATTACATCAACTGAAATAGCGAAGAAATTCACTTAGTAGGAATTATAATTCCTGGTACTTTAGAGCATTTGGCTTTCTCCTAGGTTTTTGTTCGTAGAGGGTAAAAATAGGAGAAAAAGTAGAAAAAATTAAGAAAATAATTATTTGGTATTACATCAACTGAAATAGCGAAGAAATTCACTTAGTAGGAATTATAATTCCTGGTACTTTAGAGCATTTGGCTTTCTCCTAGGTTTTTGTTCGCAGGGGGTAAAAATAGGAGAAAAAGTAGAAAAAATTAAGAAAATAATTATTTGGTATTACATCAACTGAAATAGCGAAGAAATTCACTTAGTAGGAATTATAATTCCTGGTACTTTAGAGCATTTGGCTTTCTCCTAGGTTTTTGTTCGCAGGGGGTAAAAATAGGAGAAAAAGTAGAAAAAATTAAGAAAATAATTATTTGGTATTACATCAACTGAAATAGCGAAGAAATTCACTTAGTAGGAATTATAATTCCTGGTACATTAGAGCATTTGGCTTTCTCCTAGGTTTTTGTTCGCAGGGGGTAAAAATAGGAGAAAAAGTAGAAAAAATTAAGACAATAATTATTTGGTATTACATCAACTGAAATAGCGAAGAATTTCACTTAGTAGGAATTATAATTCCTGGTACTTTAGAGCATTTGGCTTTCTCCTAGGTTTTTGTTCGCAGGGGGTAAAAATAGGAGAAAAAGTAGAAAAAATTAAGAAAATAATTATTTGGTATTACATCAACTGAAATAGCGAAGAATTTCACTTAGTAGGAATTATAATTCCTTGTACTTTAGAGCATTTGGCTTTCTCCTAGGTTTTTGTTCGCAGGGGGTAAAAATAGGAGAAAAAGTAGAAAAAATTAAGAAAATAATTATTTGGTATTACATCAACTGAAATAGCGAAGAAATTCACTTAGTAGGAATTATAATTCCTGGTACTTTAGAGCATTTGGCTTTCTCCTAGGTTTTTGTTCGCAGGGGGTAAAAATAGGAGAAAAAGTAGAAAAAATTAAGAAAATAATTATTTGGTATTACATCAACTGAAATAGCGAAGAATTTCACTTAGTAGGAATTACAATTCCTGGTACTTTAGAGCATTTGGCTTTCTCCTAGGTTTTTGTTCGCAGGGGGTAAAAATAGGAGAAAAAGTAGAAAAAATTAAGAAAATAATTATTTGGTATTACATCAACTGAAATAGCGAAAAATTTCACTTAGTAGGAATTATAATTCCTGGTACTTTAGAGCATTTGGCTTTCTCCTAGGTTTTTGTTCGCAGGGGGTAAAAATAGGAGAAAAAGTAGAAAAAATTAAGAAAATAATTATTTGGTATTACATCAACTGAAATAGCGAAGAATTTCACTTAGTAGGAATTATAATTCCTGGTACATTAGAGCATTTGGCTTTCTCCTAGGTTTTTGTTCGCAGGGGGTAAAAATAGGAGAAAAAGTAGAAAAAATTAAGAAAATAATTATTTGGTATTACATCAACTGAAATAGCGAAGAAATTCACTTAGTAGGAATTATAATTCCTGGTACTTTAGAGCATTTGGCTTTCTCCTAGGTTTTTGTTCGTAGAGGGTAAAAATAGGAGAAAAAGTAGAAAAAATTAAGAAAATAATTATTTGGTAATACATCAACTGAAATAGCGAAGAAATTCACTTAGTAGGAATTATAATTCCTGGTACATTAGAGCATTTGGCTTTCTGCTAGGTTTTTGTTCGCAGGGGGTAAAAATAGGAGAAAAAGTAGAAAAAATTAAGAAAATAATTATTTGGTATTACATCAACTGAAATAGCGAAGAAATTCACTTAGTAGGAATTATAATTCCTGGTACTTTAGAGCATTTGGTTTTCTCCTAGGTTTTTGTTCGTAGAGGGTAAAAATAGGAGAGAAAGTAGAAAAAATTAAGAAAATAATTATTTGGTATTACATCAACTGAAATAGCGAAGAAATTCACTTAGTAGGAATTATAATTCCTGGTACTTTAGAGCATTTGGCTTTCTCCTAGGTTTTTGTTCGCAGGGGGTAAAAATAGGAGAAAAAGTAGAAAAAATTAAGAAAATAATTATTTGGTATTACATCAACTGAAATAGCGAAGAAATTCACTTAGTAGGAATTACAATTCCTGGTACTTTAGAGCATTTGGCTTTCTCCTAGGTTTTTGTTCGCAGGGGGTAAAAATAGGAGAGAAAGTAGAAAAAATTAAGAAAATAATTATTTGGTATTACATCAACTGAAATAGCGAAGAAATTCACTTAGTAGGAATTATAATTCCTGGTACTTTAGAGCATTTGGCTTTCTCCTAGGTTTTTGTTCGCAGGGGGTAAAAATAGGAGAAAAAGTAGAAAAAATTAAGAAAATAATTATTTGGTATTACATCAACTGAAATAGCGAAGAAATTCACTTAGTAGGAATTACAATTCCTGGTACTTTAGAGCATTTGGCTTTCTCCTAGGTTTTTGTTCGCAGGGGGTAAAAATAGGAGAAAAAGTAGAAAAAATTAAGAAAATAATTATTTGGTATTACATCAACTGAAATAGCGAAGAATTTCACTTAGTAGGAATTACAATTCCTGGTACTTTAGAGCATTTGGCTTTCTCCTAGGTTTTTGTTCGCAGGGGGTAAAAATAGGAGAAAAAGTAGAAAAAATTAAGAAAATAATTATTTGGTATTACATCAACTGAAATAGCGAAGAATTTCACTTAGTAGGAATTACAATTCCTGGTACTTTAGAGCATTTGGCTTTCTCCTAGGTTTTTGTTCGCAGGGGGTAAAAATAGGAGAAAAAGTAGAAAAAATTAAGAAAATAATTATTTGGTATTACATCAACTGAAATAGCGAAGAATTTCACTTAGTAGGAATTACAATTCCTGGTACTTTAGAGCATTTGGCTTTCTCCTAGGTTTTTGTTCGCAGGGGGTAAAAATAGGAGAAAAAGTAGAAAAAATTAAGAAAATAATTATTTGGTATTACATCAACTGAAATAGCGAAGAATTTCACTTAGTAGGAATTATAATTCCTGGTACTTTAGAGCATTTGGTTTCTCCTAGGTTTTTGTTCGCAGGGGGTAAAAATAGGAGAAAAAGTAGAAAAAATTAAGAAAATAATTATTTGGTATTACATCAACTGAAATAGCAAAGAATTTCACTTAGTAGGAATTATAATTCCTGGTACTTTAGAGCATTTGGCTTTCTCCTAGGTTTTTGTTCGTAGAGGGTAAAAATAGGAGAAAAAGTAGAAAAAATTAAGAAAGTAATTATTTGGTATTACATCAACTGAAATAGCGAAGAAATTCACTTAGTAGGAATTACAATTCCTGGTACTTTAGAGCATTTGGCTTTCTCCTAGGTTTTTGTTCGTAGAGGGTAAAAATAGGAGAAAAAGTAGAAAAAATTAAGAAAATAATTATTTGGTATTACATCAACTGAAATAGCGAAGAATTTCACTTAGTAGGAATTATAATTCCTGGTACTTTAGAGCATTTGGTTTTCTCCTAGGTTTTTGTTCGCAGGGGGTAAAAATAGGAGAAAAAGTAGAAAAAATTAAGAAAATAATTATTTGGTATTACATCAACTGAAATAGCGAAGAATTTCACTTAGTAGGAATTATAATTCCTGGTACTTTAGAGCATTTGGCTTTCTCCTAGGTTTTTGTTCGCAGGGGGTAAAAATAGGAGAAAAAGTAGAAAAAATTAAGAAAATAATTATTTGGTATTACATCAACTGAAATAGCGAAGAATTTCACTTAGTAGGAATTATAATTCCTGGTACTTTAGAGCATTTGGTTTTCTCCTAGGTTTTTGTTCGTAGAGGGTAAAAATAGGAGAAAAAGTAGAAAAAATTAAGAAAATAATTATTTGGTATTACATCAACTGAAATAGCGAAGAAATTCACTTAGTAGGAATTACAATTCCTGGTACTTTAGAGCATTTGGCTTTCTCCTAGGTTTTTGTTCGTAGAGGGTAAAAATAGGAGAAAAAGTAGAAAAAATTAAGAAAATAATTATTTGGTATTACATCAACTGAAAAAGCGAAGAAATTCACTTAGTAGGAATTATAATTCCTGGTACTTTAGAGCATTTGGCTTTCTCCTAGGTTTTTGTTCGCAGGGGGTAAAAATAGGAGAAAAAGTAGAAAAAATTAAGAAAATAATTATTTGGTATTACATCAACTGAAATAGCGAAGAAATTCACTTAGTAGGAATTATAATTCCTGGTACTTTAGAGCATTTGGCTTTCTCCTAGGTTTTTGTTCGTAGGGGGTAAAAATAGGAGAAAAAGTAGAAAAAATTAAGAAAATAATTATTTGGTATTACATCAACTGAAATAGCGAAGAAATTCACTTAGTAGGAATTATAATTCCTGGTACTTTAGAGCATTTGGCTTTCTCCTAGGTTTTTGTTCGCAGGGGGTAAAAATAGGAGAAAAAGTAGAAAAAATTAAGAAAATAATTATTTGGTATTACATCAACTGAAATAGCGAAGAAATTCACTTAGTAGGAATTATAATTCCTGGTACTTTAGAGCATTTGGCTTTCTCCTAGGTTTTTGTTCGCAGGGGGTAAAAATAGGAGAAAAAGTAGAAAAAATTAAGAAAATAATTATTTGGTATTACATCAACTGAAATAGCGAAGAAATTCACTTAGTAGGAATTATAATTCCTGGTACATTAGAGCATTTGGCTTTCTCCTAGGTTTTTGTTCGCAGGGGGTAAAAATAGGAGAAAAAGTAGAAAAAATTAAGACAATAATTATTTGGTATTACATCAACTGAAATAGCGAAGAATTTCACTTAGTAGGAATTATAATTCCTGGTACTTTAGAGCATTTGGCTTTCTCCTAGGTTTTTGTTCGCAGGGGGTAAAAATAGGAGAAAAAGTAGAAAAAATTAAGAAAATAATTATTTGGTATTACATCAACTGAAATAGCGAAGAATTTCACTTAGTAGGAATTATAATTCCTGGTACTTTAGAGCATTTGGCTTTCTCCTAGGTTTTTGTTCGCAGGGGGTAAAAATAGGAGAAAAAGTAGAAAAAATTAAGAAAATAATTATTTGGTATTACATCAACTGAAATAGCGAAGAAATTCACTTAGTAGGAATTATAATTCCTGGTACTTTAGAGCATTTGGCTTTCTCCTAGGTTTTTGTTCGCAGGGGGTAAAAATAGGAGAAAAAGTAGAAAAAATTAAGAAAATAATTATTTGGTATTACATCAACTGAAATAGCGAAGAATTTCACTTAGTAGGAATTACAATTCCTGGTACTTTAGAGCATTTGGCTTTCTCCTAGGTTTTTGTTCGCAGGGGGTAAAAATAGGAGAAAAAGTAGAAAAAATTAAGAAAATAATTATTTGGTATTACATCAACTGAAATAGCGAAAAATTTCACTTAGTAGGAATTATAATTCCTGGTACTTTAGAGCATTTGGCTTTCTCCTAGGTTTTTGTTCGCAGGGGGTAAAAATAGGAGAAAAAGTAGAAAAAATTAAGAAAATAATTATTTGGTATTACATCAACTGAAATAGCGAAGAATTTCACTTAGTAGGAATTATAATTCCTGGTACATTAGAGCATTTGGCTTTCTCCTAGGTTTTTGTTCGCAGGGGGTAAAAATAGGAGAAAAAGTAGAAAAAATTAAGAAAATAATTATTTGGTATTACATCAACTGAAATAGCGAAGAAATTCACTTAGTAGGAATTATAATTCCTGGTACTTTAGAGCATTTGGCTTTCTCCTAGGTTTTTGTTCGTAGAGGGTAAAAATAGGAGAAAAAGTAGAAAAAATTAAGAAAATAATTATTTGGTATTACATCAACTGAAATAGCGAAGAAATTCACTTAGTAGGAATTATAATTCCTGGTACATTAGAGCATTTGGCTTTCTCCTAGGTTTTTGTTCGCAGGGGGTAAAAATAGGAGAAAAAGTAGAAAAAATTAAGAAAATAATTATTTGGTATTACATCAACTGAAATAGCGAAGAAATTCACTTAGTAGGAATTATAATTCCTGGTACTTTAGAGCATTTGGTTTTCTCCTAGGTTTTTGTTCGTAGAGGGTAAAAATAGGAGAGAAAGTAGAAAAAATTAAGAAAATAATTATTTGGTATTACATCAACTGAAATAGCGAAGAATTTCACTTAGTAGGAATTATAATTCCTGGTACTTTAGAGCATTTGGCTTTCTCCTAGGTTTTTGTTCGCAGGGGGTAAAAATAGGAGAAAAAGTAGAAAAAATTAAGAAAATAATTATTTGGTATTACATCAACTGAAATAGCGAAGAAATTCACTTAGTAGGAATTACAATTCCTGGTACTTTAGAGCATTTGGCTTTCTCCTAGGTTTTTGTTCGCAGGGGGTAAAAATAGGAGAAAAAGTAGAAAAAATTAAGAAAATAATTATTTGGTATTACATCAACTGAAATAGCGAAGAATTTCACTTAGTAGGAATTACAATTCCTGGTACTTTAGAGCATTTGGCTTTCTCCTAGGTTTTTGTTCGCAGGGGGTAAAAATAGGAGAAAAAGTAGAAAAAATTAAGAAAATAATTATTTGGTATTACATCAACTGAAATAGCGAAGAATTTCACTTAGTAGGAATTACAATTCCTGGTACTTTAGAGCATTTGGCTTTCTCCTAGGTTTTTGTTCGCAGGGGGTAAAAATAGGAGAAAAAGTAGAAAAAATTAAGAAAATAATTATTTGGTATTACATCAACTGAAATAGCGAAGAATTTCACTTAGTAGGAATTACAATTCCTGGTACTTTAGAGCATTTGGCTTTCTCCTAGGTTTTTGTTCGCAGGGGGTAAAAATAGGAGAAAAAGTAGAAAAAATTAAGAAAATAATTATTTGGTATTACATCAACTGAAATAGCGAAGAATTTCACTTAGTAGGAATTACAATTCCTGGTACTTTAGAGCATTTGGCTTTCTCCTAGGTTTTTGTTCGCAGGGGGTAAAAATAGGAGAAAAAGTAGAAAAAATTAAGAAAATAATTATTTGGTATTACATCAACTGAAATAGCGAAGAATTTCACTTAGTAGGAATTATAATTTTTGGTACTTTAGAGCATTTGGCTTTCTCCTAGGTTTTTGTTCGCAGGGGGTAAAAATAGGAGAAAAAGTAGAAAAAATTAAGAAAATAATTATTTGGTATTACATCAACTGAAATAGCGAAGAATTTCACTTAGTAGGAATTATAATTCCTGGTACTTTAGAGCATTTGGCTTTCTCCTAGGTTTTTGTTCGCAGGGGGTAAAAATAGGAGAAAAAGTAGAAAAAATTAAGAAAATAATTATTTGGTATTACATCAACTGAAATAGCGAAGAAATTCACTTAGTAGGAATTACAATTCCTGGTACTTTAGAGCATTTGGCTTTCTCCTAGGTTTTTGTTCGCAGGGGGTAAAAATAGGAGAAAAAGTAGAAAAAATTAAGAAAATAATTATTTGGTATTACATCAACTGAAATAGCGAAGAATTTCACTTAGTAGGAATTATAATTCCTGGTACTTTAGAGCATTTGGTTTTCTCCTAGGTTTTTGTTCGTAGAGGGTAAAAATAGGAGAAAAAGTAGAAAAAATTAAGAAAATAATTATTTGGTATTACATCAACTGAAATAGCGAAAAATTTCACTTAGTAGGAATTACAATTCCTGGTACTTTAGAGCATTTGGCTTTCTCCTAGGTTTTTGTTCGCAGGGGGTAAAAATAGGAGAAAAAGTAGAAAAAATTAAGAAAATAATTATTTGGTATTACATCAACTGAAATAGCGAAGAATTTCACTTAGTAGGAATTATAATTCCTGGTACTTTAGAGCATTTGGTTTTCTCCTAGGTTTTTGTTCGTAGAGGGTAAAAATAGGAGAAAAAGTAGAAAAAATTAAGAAAATAATTATTTGGTATTACATCAACTGAAATAGCGAAAAATTTCACTTAGTAGGAATTACAATTCCTGGTACTTTAGAGCATTTGGCTTTCTCCTAGGTTTTTGTTCGCAGGGGGTAAAAATAGGAGAAAAAGTAGAAAAAATTAAGAAAATAATTATTTGGTATTACATCAACTGAAATAGCGAAGAAATTCACTTAGTAGGAATTATAATTCCTGGTACTTTAGAGCATTTGGCTTTCTCCTAGGTTTTTGTTCGCAGGGGGTAAAAATAGGAGAAAAAGTAGAAAAAATTAAGAAAATAATTATTTGGTATTACATCAACTGAAATAGCGAAGAAATTCACTTAGTAGGAATTATAATTCCTGGTACTTTAGAGCATTTGGCTTTCTCCTAGGTTTTTGTTCGCAGGGGGTAAAAATAGGAGAAAAAGTAGAAAAAATTAAGAAAATAATTATTTGGTATTACATCAACTGAAATAGCGAAGAAATTCACTTAGTAGGAATTATAATTCCTGGTACTTTAGAGCATTTGGCTTTCTCCTAGGTTTTTGTTCGCAGGGGGTAAAAATAGGAGAAAAAGTAGAAAAAATTAAGAAAATAATTATTTGGTATTACATCAACTGAAATAGCGAAGAAATTCACTTAGTAGGAATTATAATTCCTGGTACTTTAGAGCATTTGGCTTTCTCGTAGGTTTTTGTTCGCAGGGGGTAAAAATAGGAGAAAAAGTAGAAAAAATTAAGAAAATAATTATTTGGTATTACATCAACTGAAATAGCGAAGAATTTCACTTAGTAGGAATTATAATTCCTGGTACTTTAGAGCATTTGGTTTTCTCCTAGGTTTTTGTTCGTAGAGGGTAAAAATAGGAGAAAAAGTAGAAAAAATTAAGAAAATAATTATTTGGTATTACATCAACTGAAATAGCGAAAAATTTCACTTAGTAGGAATTACAATTCCTGGTACTTTAGAGCATTTGGCTTTCTCCTAGGTTTTTGTTCGCAGGGGGTAAAAATAGGAGAAAAAGTAGAAAAAATTAAGAAAATAATTATTTGGTATTACATCAACTGAAATAGCGAAGAATTTCACTTAGTAGGAA
Source organism: Thermobia domestica (assembly GCF_964235325.1). Lineage (NCBI taxonomy): Eukaryota > Metazoa > Arthropoda > Insecta > Zygentoma > Lepismatidae > Thermobia > Thermobia domestica. Next base: position 55,192 of record NW_027656850.1, read on the forward strand.
TTATAATTCCTGGTACTTTAGAGCATTTGGTTTTCTCCTAGGTTTTTGTTCGTAGAGGGTAAAAATAGGAGAAAAAGTAGAAAAAATTAAGAAAATAATTATTTGGTATTACATCAACTGAAATAGCGAAAAATTTCACTTAGTAGGAATTACAATTCCTGGTACTATAGAGCATTTGGCTTTCTCCTAGGTTTTTGTTCGCAGGGGGTAAAAATAGGAGAAAAAGTAGAAAAAATTAAGAAAATAATTATTTGGTATTACATCAACTGAAATAGCGAAGAAATTCACTTAGTAGGAATTACAATTCCTGGTACTTTAGAGCATTTGGCTTTCTCCTAGGTTTTTGTTCGCAGGGGGTAAAAATAGGAGAAAAAGTAGAAAAAATTAAGAAAATAATTATTTGGTATTACATCAACTGAAATAGCGAAGAAATTCACTTAGTAGGAATTACAATTCCTGGTACTTTAGAGCATTTGGCTTTCTCCTAGGTTTTTGTTCGCAGGGGGTAAAAATAGGAGAAAAAGTAGAAAAAATTAAGAAAATAATTATTTGGTATTACATCAACTGAAATAGCGAAGAATTTCACTTAGTAGGAATTATAATTCCTGGTACTTTAGAGCATTTGGCTTTCTCCTAGGTTTTTGTTCGCAGGGGGTAAAAATAGGAGAAAAAGTAGAAAAAATTAAGAAAATAATTATTTGGTATTACATCAACTGAAATAGCGAAGAATTTCACTTAGTAGGAATTATAATTCCTGGTACTTTAGAGCATTTGGTTTTCTCCTAGGTTTTTGTTCGTAGAGGGTAAAAATAGGAGAAAAAGTAGAAAAAATTAAGAAAATAATTATTTGGTATTACATCAACTGAAATAGCGAAAAATTTCACTTAGTAGGAATTACAATTCCTGGTACTTTAGAGCATTTGGCTTTCTCCTAGGTTTTTGTTCGCAGGGGGTAAAAATAGGAGAAAAAGTAGAAAAAATTAAGAAAATAATTATTTGGTATTACATCAACTGAAATAGCGAAGAATTTCACTTAGTAGGAATTATAATTCCTGGTACTTTAGAGCATTTGGTTTTCTCCTAGGTTTTTGTTCGTAGAGGGTAAAAATAGGAGAAAAAGTAGAAAAAATTAAGAAAATAATTATTTGGTATTACATCAACTGAAATAGCGAAAAATTTCACTTAGTAGGAATTACAATTCCTGGTACTTTAGAGCATTTGGCTTTCTCCTAGGTTTTTGTTCGCAG